>NC_133618.1:562907471-563207471 GCF_048593235.1 Sminthopsis crassicaudata
ATGGCCTTGTCCAAATTTTGTTAACTTTATAGAGTAATTCAAAACCAGGATTTTAAAACTAAACAAAATGAAACATCTCTGCTCAAGGAAATAATTCTATTCCCTTTTAGAACTTTTAAATTAATTATAGTCAAGTTTCTCTGGGATTCACTCACCATTCATTTACTTTTGAATGAGTTTATTTCTAATGTACTTTGATCAATAAAAGTCAGAGATAACTTTGACATCTTTATTACTAATGGTTTTCCTTCCAATTGTGTTGGTATATGAATTCCACTTACAAAAAGGAAAGGAAATATCGGGGATACTAAATATTTAGGGAAATCAGAGCCCAAATGGGAAAACTTGACAATGTGTTGGCTGTTTACTACTTTTATTATTATCAGCATGCATTTTATAAGAAACTTCCAAAACTTCCTCTACTTTGTTCTCTATGCTAGCGGGGGTTAAAGTTAATTCTAATTTTTATCTCCTTCTTATCTTGAGAGCCCAGTCTTTAACTTCATATCAGATTCTACTTTCTTATAAGGTCTTTCTCATCCCCTTATTCCTTCAGTTTCTAATCCTTCCCTAGATTACTTTAATTTGAAATGCCTGTTATCAATATTATTATCAACCCTAATAGAATATAAGCAACTTGAAGAAAGGCAAGATACATCATAGACCATTAATAAATGTTTATTGATTAATTGCTTGATTGACATTATTCAATTCTCTTACTCAGTAATTCAGCACTTACTAGGTGGCTAGTTCATTCAGAACTTACTACAAATTACTATGTTAAATAACCTATCCAACCATTAATTTGAATATTAGGGTCCGAAGTGTTCTTCAAAGTCAACTAGTCCAATTGCTTTATTTTATAGATGTGGCAAATAAGTCCAAGAATGGTTGAAAAAGTTTGCCCAGTAAATTATAAGGCACAACACTGGGATTGGACTCTTGATTTCCTGATTTAAAATTCATTGTGCATTTCCATTATGCCACTTTATTTTCATATTATCATACATAGAAACTTCCAGGTTTTACTTGTGGGATCTTACTAATTAGAATAATGCTCTGATTGTGCTGTAACTGGCACTTTCCAATCTTATTACAAGCATTTGAGTCAACTTTATACCTTTCTTTTTTAATTAATTTTATAATTATAACATTTTTTACAACATTATCCCTTGTACTCCCTTCTGTTCTGAATTTTCCCCTCCTTCCCTCCACCCCCTCCCCTATATGGCAGGCATTCCCATACATAATAAATATTGTACAGTATATCCTAGGTACAATATATATGTGCAGAACCGAATTTTGTTGTTTTTGTTGTTGTTGCAAAGGAAGAATTGGATTCGAAAGTTAAAAATAACCTGTGGAGAAAAACAAACAAAAAAAATGCTAATAGTTTACACTCATTTCCCAGTGTTCCTTTTCTGGGTATAGCTGATTCTGTCCATCATTGATCAATTGGAATTGGATTAGCTCTTCTCTATGTTGAAGATATCCACTTCCATCAGAATACATCCTCATACACTATCATTGTTGAAGTGTATAATGGTCTTCTAGTTCTGCTCGTTTCACTCAGCATCATCAACTTTACCTTTCAAGCAAGCTTTTCTTTCTATTGAAAATCATGAAAACTATAAAGTTTAGAGCAAAATCATACTGAGAAAGGAAGGAGAAACATGGAAATCCCTTCTGGGTGTTTTTCTATTAATATATAGAATAAATTAATTTCTTTAATGTTTTGTTGACAGCTTGGAAAGCAAAAAGACATTAGATCTGAAGGCATGAAAAATAGTACTGTTACATTTTTGTAGAATTGGGATTGGGAGTTCAAAGGAGCCATCATTAACTTTGCCAGTTGAAGATATCAGCTAGGTAGAAATATGGAAATGTCACTTATAACTCCAGAGAGACAAGCATGTGGGGATAGATTACAAAAGTATCGGAGCAAAGAATTTAAAATTGTAGGAGGATGAAGTAATAGGCAGAGATAGAGAAGAAACCATAAAATATAAAACTTTGCCTATAGCATTTTTTTTTTTTGCCTAGAGTTGACCCTGGTCCCTAGAGTCCTACTAAAAATATACTAAGCTTGTTAAAAAAAAAAAAAAAAAAAAAGAAGAAGGATGTAGCTTCTAGCCATATTTAACTTCTTCCTAGAAAGTAGGCCATGTGCTTGGAGAATCTGGCCTATATAGTAGTTATATGAAGATCATGTGATCTTTCCATTTATCTTAACAATAATGGTCAATCACTCTTGTTCAGGTTACTTTTCAACAAAAATAAAATGGTGTTAAGAACCTTGAGCTACACTCCAAAAGACATAAGAAGTAAGATTTATGACCCTGTATCAGAGGAAAAAACAACAAACAAAACCAAATTCTCTAGTTTTCAATTCAAAATTAAATTTTATTGTGTTTCACTGGTCCTTTTGACTTCATATCAGTAAGGGACTATTTTCTGCTTGACTATGGAAGTTTTTTTTTTAGCATTTCATTGAATATACAATACTTTGTTCTTCCCTGGACAATTTTGGTCTGCTTTTTGGCAGATTTCAGAAGCTCCAAAAATTTATTGCCCTTTCTTATATCATCATTTTTTAATTTTTTTTCTGTGATAGATTTTAACACTGTCAATCTAATAGGCATTGGAATGGGAAAGTATTACCATAATTTTGAGCATTATGGGTAATCCCACATGAATGGCTCTTTTGAGAGTCATACTGAAATACATGACTACAGCAAACAAGCCAAACAGAAGATTTTGTGGCTGGTTTTGTTCATTTTAGTTGAGTGGCCAAAATCAAATGTCCCTATAAAAGTCATGTTGAGTCCTAGAATATCCTCCTTTACTAGAGGATACGATCAATCCTTTTCCTCCTAGTTCTAATATGAAGGATTTACTTCTGAGGTTCCTTTACTGAATGAGATTCTATGATACCTGTAAACAATTTTTTTTTCAGGTTAAGAAGAACCTGTTTTCTTCAGATTAGCATATAGGCTAATTGACAAAATGTGGGACAGTGTTGTTTCTTCTTCTCCATATTCAAGCCTTTTTTATTTTCAAGGTAAAACATTTTACTATTTTTTTCCTGAGCATATCAATTTATTTGCTAATTGTGTAACAAATCAGGATGAGTCTCCTTCCTTAATTTTGGTCCTGGATCCCGAATACAGGGGAGATTTTTATACATTAAAACTTATTAATCAAATCAGACCAATTGATCAAAAGACCAGGATTCAACCAGGATTCAACATTAGGTAATTTGATTTTTTTTTTTAATTTTAAAGCTTTTTATTTTCAAAACCTATGTATAGATAGTTTTCAACATTCACCCTTGGGAAAACCTTGTGTTCCAAATGTTTTTTTCTCTTTCCCTCCCCTCTAACCCCTCCTCTAGATGGCAAGAATCCAATATATGTTAAACATGTGCAATTCTTCTATATTTATTTTCACAATTATCATGCTGCATAAGAAAAATCATATCAAAAAGGAAAAATTTAGAAAGAAAACAAAATGCAAGTAAACAACAAAAAAATGAAAACACTATGTTGTGATCCACATTCAGTCTCCACAATCCCTTTCTCTCTGGGTGCAGATGGCTCACTTCATCATAAGACCATTGGAACTGGCCTGAATCACCTCACTATTGAAAAGAACCGTGTTAGTAAGAATTGATCATTGCATAATCTTGTTGTTGCTGTGTACAATTTTCTCTTGGTTCTATTCACTTCACTTAGCATCAGTTCATGTAAATCTAAGTTTTTCTGACATAATCATGGTGATGGTTTCATATAGAAAAATAACATTCCATAGCATTCATATATCATAATTTATTCAGCTACTCTCCCATTGATGAGAATCCACTCAGTTTTCAGTTCCTAGCTACTACAAAAAGGGCTGCTTCAAACATTTTTACACATATGGGTTCTTTCACCTTTTTATTGATCTTTTTGGGATACATGCCCAGTAGAGACACTGATGGAGCAAGGGGCATTCACAGTTTGATAATACTTTGGGTTTCACAAAAGTAAAACATTTTTGTTCCACTTTCTTTTTTTATTATTTCATTACAGGATGCATCCTATACTTATGTGACAAAATATCTTCTATAATTTGAATGTGTAGTGTAAGGAGAAATCTTTGTAGACATGATTTTGCATTTGGTGGTTTAGTTCTGAATAACTCCATTGGGAAAATAGCCAGTTACTTATCTTATGCTAAAATTCAGGGATGGTTATTGGATTTGGGGCATTGATGTGGGGAGTTAGTAAGGGACTTTTTCTACCAATGGTACTTGGTAAATTAATGATAATTTTTAGTCTTAGAAAATGATACCAAGACATTAGTAAGGGCAACCAGCTTCATCATATGCAAAAAAGAAAAGGTTAGATGATCACTTGTTTTATTATTATTAATTTATTATTGTTATTGTTATATGTGTTATTGTTATTATTAAGTTATTATTGCTTTAGGGTTTGAATTTTTGCAAAGCTGTTTTCATATTTTATTCTCTGATCCCCACCCAGACCTCTGTGAGGTAAGTTTATCTTATTATCCTCTATTTTTACATATGATAAAGCTGACTGTGAGGGATTCAGTGACTCGCCCAGTATCTGAAGCTGAATTTCAATTCAGATTTTGCTGACTCCATGCCTAACATTCTGTTTACTGCAACACGCTAGAGCGTGTCTGAGGTTTCTTCTAGCCTGGAATTAATTCTATGATTCTATAGCACTATATCTATATTTACAACATTTTGGAAACAGTTGGGAAAAAGCATGATCCAACCTCAATTTTTCATCCATAAAAAAGGAGTTGAATTAGATCCTCCTTTAGGCATCTTTTTAGTTCTAAAATTTTCTGAATGAAAAAGAGTTCCAGGAACAAGAAGTTAAATAGGCTATGATAATTTCTATCTCAGGATATACTAGAATGGATAGTCTATTCTGACCAACACAACATTAAAGAGACTGGAAGTTCCCCCTAATTACTTTTATACACAGACCAAATTGGTTAAAAGCAACTTTATTTAAGCAAGATTTGATGATTTAGTTTGACAAAACAACAACAATAATTGCCCGTATTTACTTATAACCAATGATGTGCCAGTCACTACGTTGAGTCTTTTACAAATATCTCATTCGATCCTTACAATAACTTGAGAGGTCTTAGATACTGTTATTATCTCACTTCACAGTTGAAAAAACGGAGACAAACAGAAGTCAAGTGATTTGCTTAAGGTTGCACATCTAGGAAATGTCTGAGGATAGAATTGATCTCAGGTCTCCCTGAAACTAAGCCTAACGCTCTCTATAGTGTGTCATCTAAATGCCACTAGTAATAATAATAATAATAATAATAATAATAATAATAATAATAATAATAATAATAATAACATTTATGTAGTGTTTTAAATTTTGCAAAGGACCCCAAAACAATTCTGCAAGGGAGGTGCTATTGTGATCCCCATTTTATAGGTGAGGAAACTGAGAGTGAGAAAAGTTAAATGTCATGTCCTAAGTCACACAGAGAATATGTGTGATACATTTCAAAGAGATAACATAAGGCAATATGTGGTAAAGTGCAAAGTCAATGATGTGAATAATAAGTATTGAATAAGATGTTAGGGGGAAGAGATCTTTGTAAGTTGGGAGGGCCAGGGAGTGCCAAATGGAGAAGGAGAAAAACTAGGATTTGAAACTGAAAATGACTTTAGAGATGATGGAATACAACCTTTCAGGAATAGTCATACATTTACATTAATGATCTACCTCCGAGTTTTCTTGGGTGTTCTCTTTTCTCCTTTCTTTCAGCTTAGTTGATTCAGATTTTATTAAGGGAAAAAGTTATGCCTCTCATCTGCTTATTCTTTTATCACCATCACCACATCCTAGAATTGCCCTGTGGGGAAGGCACATTTAGTATCATCAGATAAACATACAGAGACACCACTTTTGTGAACCATATCAATCTTCACAATTATTTTCTAAATTCAAGAGGACTTGGACCTTCGGGGATTTTATCAAGTACAACCATTAATACATGATTGGCACATACTTTTAACTTCTATAGTTATGTCACTTTCTAATCACTTGCTCATTGTTGTTTTTTTTTTTTTTTAATTCATCTCATTACTAAATACACTACTAATTTTGCATACATGTATTGATCTGTTGATTTTTTTACATACTTTATACACTACAAATCCAAGTGCTGTTATTATTGTTGTTGTTTTTAGCTATGCGTATTCAATTATCAGCTGAAAGAGAATTCATTAACTATTGATTTATAGTTTAGGAATAACCAGTAAATAGAGGATTGGGAACTCTCTTTAGTTCTGTCACATAGCCCTTCCTTTTTCAGTATCTCTCATAGATACCTCATTCTATAACTGAGAAAACTGAGGCTCAGAGAGGTGATATAACTATTACATGAAGGCATGGTTGCAAAAATGCTCAGTAAACAGTAGCCATCCTATCTTGAAAAGAGTATTGAAAGCTATAGTTGTAGTCTATAAATTTGCAAAGGAAGAAAAGTAGGCTTTGAATGACAGGGTAAGAAGGTTAAGACATTATTTATATGGCAAATGTTCCTAATGTCTTTTATATCATGCACCACTTTGGTATCTGCTGGACTCTTTTGAATTTTCCATATAATAATGTTTTAAGTATATAAAATAAAATAATTAGAACTATAAAGGAAATCAATTATATCAAGATAGTTATTACAATATATTTTAAAAAGCGGATGATGTAGACCACAAAGGATGTTTGTGGGTGGATAACATTTCATAGAAGTAGATTGCATTCCATGTGTGAATCTTTCAGAGGCTAGAGGAGGGAGGAAAGAGAGGCTAGGTTTGTTGTTTTTCTTATCTAACTTTACTTTAGGTGAATGAGGTTTCATTATCCAAGACAGCAAAAAAAATGAAAAGAACTTCACTATTATTACCTATCCCTCTCCTAAATGTGACAAGCTTAGAGAAGGAGAAAACTATCAGAATAACAATTCTAACACCTATACTTGAAAACAAACTCTCCTGGCTTGTGTCTCATTTCAGGATCAAAGGGAATGATGGAAAAGAGTTGGATGTGAATGAGCTCTCCTACCTGGCCATCTCTTACTGAGCTGCAGTAACACACAGTTTTCTAGCTCTTCTGAAATGGCTTTCTCTTAGAAAAATAGGAAAATCAATAGTGGTTGATGTAACTCCTCACATAGCTGTACATTCTTAACCTCACACTTTTACCTCCCTTCCCAATATGGTTTTCTTCACATCTACAGGGAAGAAGCTTACCTTCAGTTACTAGACTAAGTTAGGGAGGGATGGAGAGGTCATCTACTTCAATCTCCCACATTTGAGGGAACAGAAGATGATACACAGTATATGTTGTGATAGTGAAATGAAGTTAAAGAGTTTCAGGATACAATGAAGAGGACCAGATTTGGAATCAGTTTACATCTTGGCTATGACACTTAAAACCTGTGCAACCTTAATTATAACATGCTGCACTTCAGCAGGCTTTTCTATAAAATGAAGGGGTGAGATTAAATAACCTCTGATATCTTTTCCACTTCTTAGACAATGATCATACTGATGCTTATTCCATCTGAAATTATTTAATATTACTTACCTGTGTACATTATATTATTTATGCCACATATATGTATACATTATATCACCCCCCAATAAAATTTAACTCCTTTTTGAGAGATTGTTTAATTTTTTTGGTTTTAATTACCATTGCTTAGCAAAGTACCTAGAACAGAGCTTTCTAAATTTAGCAATTTAAGGAACCTAGGAGATCATTTAACACTAGTATTGTATTGATTAGAATACTGAATTTTGAGAATATAAATGATTTATTTTAAGTTCACACAAGTAGAATATGAAACAACTGAAAGCTTATCAGCATATTTTATCTCCAAATCCGGCATTCTAGACGATGTTTGAGAAATCCAAACTCACAGATCTCCACTTTGATTGTATATGTTGATCTCTCTTCCTGATGCATTTTGAGGACTAATCTCCTTTGGAAAATCTTGATCATTATCTCCTGTGTGTATGGGTATATTTCCACATTCTTTGATTAACCAGGGTAAATGTTTAATTTTTCCCCCTTCATCACTCTATATTTAACAAAACAGATAGAGCCCATTTTATCTAGAAGGATTCCATTCCTATACTCATAAACCTGTTAAAAATCAATATGCATACGAAGAGCACCAAGCTATTGTCAATTGCTAGGATTTTACCTTTCCTATAATCCCAAAATATCTCCTCAATTACAATTTAGTATCAATAAATTAAAAGCAGATATCTTGGGAGTTGAATTAGTTTATAAAAATGAGATGATTAGATTCTGTCTTGACATGTATTTGGAACTTCTATTGAACAACCTAAGCTTATATGGTTGTTTATTTATTCATCAGCATTCTGTATTCTCCTTCTCTTTCTGCCTTCTGATGCCCCCAATAGGCCTATGCAAATTTCAAGCACAAAATCCCTTCCACCATCCCCGGTCCTCTGTGGCAGAGCTAAAAATCCAAGCAATCCCATATTTTTCAAGGCCAAACAGGGGCTTTGGTGTTCAGTCAAGTAAACATGCTACCAAATAATCCAATAAAACCTTTACAGACATCAAATATAAACCATAGCACTGAGCATTACACAATCTATGACTGTTTGACTCTCTCCTTCCCCCTTTCTCTTTTTTATAAACCCTGCATTTGAGCCCTGGAAGTAACACAAATCAAAAATAATAAAAATGCCCAAGTTTTAACCTTATTGCTCCTAATGGGTTGATTCACCCTATCTATATTACTCCCTTAGTGACCACAGTCTTTTTTCTGCTTTCCAATAGAATAGGCCTATTTGGTATGTTGAAAGAGGAGTGAACTAATTCTGAACTCCTCTTTAGTCATGATGATTTTTCTCCTTTGGCATTCAACTATTGCAGATAAATATTTTCTATCATTTCTTTTTTAATGAGCAACAACATCTCTTATTCCCAGAAATGAAGGGAAAAAGCAAACACAAAACTGGGATAGATTTTAACTTGACTTCATCCAGTGATCTTAAAAAAAGAGTTTTCACTTAAGTACTTTGAAAACAGCTCTGAAAGTGAGATTTCTGTTATAAATGGAACCGTGTTTGAACATTTAGTTGAAGTAATTGACAATGTCAAGCATCAAATTCAGGAAGAATTACCATAAATATACATAGAATGAAATTTTCCACAGAATGTTTATATCTTTTGAATAATTTATATACCATCTAGCACATGCTGGGCACTCACTTAGCATCCATTGAAAAATAAAAATAAATAAGAACAAAATAGCATGAGATTTCTGGTACTTAGTTTGTTATTTTAAAGACTACAGGCTTGACTACTGAATATCTTTATTAATTCTAACCTCATTTACATTTTGAGCACCCACTACTAGAGTGGATTTGAAAAATAGTAATGCAAATTCTTATTCTTGCTTCATTTTCTCATTCAGTTCTTTCCCTCTAGGTGTCACTTAAGTTATTCTCCAGGGAGTATCAGAGTAATTCACCTCCCAGTCTCCTTCATGGTGAAGTTTCATGATGGCCTGCCTCTACCAAACTAGTCAGCCATGGTGAGGCAGAGATTATGTGAAGCCTTTTTCTTGACTATCAAGAAACTTGTAATAGTTGAAATTAAATGGAAAACTGAGACAGCCCTAGGCTATGAGAGATTGCAACACTGGAAACTTAGGAATCTCTGTTTTATACTACCCTAAAGTCTCAAGAAACCCCACTTCTTTTCCAGGAGAAATTTCAGAATAACAATAGTTTGGGAAATGTTCAGGAGCTAAGACCTAAAGTCAGTAAGGCACAAGGGTTATTCATTTATTTATAGGAAACTTGCTGAAAATGAAAATGTGGAACTGCTCTAGACTCTATAAAAGTCTTGTTATTAAAGGTTGATTATATTACAACTTGATTAGGAAGTGGCAATCATTCTGAAAGTAGTGGCTATTATTGCTTTATGGGTGCCACCAAATAGGAGAGTTTAAGTATGAAAAAAGAGGATGAAAATAAAATAACTATGGAGAAAGTATTTCCTTTTATTTATCCTTAAACTCACAATTCATTGCCTCTTTTCAGTAGAATTTTAGTTAACATCTTTTTCAAGGTTCTTAATCTTTTTAGTTTCATGAGTTTGGCAGTTTGGAAAAGCCTATGGATCCCTTCTCAGAACAATATTTTTTAAATGTGTGAATCAAAATACTTAAGATTATGTATCATTTTTATTGAACTATAGTTACCAAAATATTAAAAAATAAATTTATGGACTTTGGGTTAAGAATCTTTGTTCTAATCTAAATATATCATTTTTCATGTGAAGATATTGAAATTGTGACTCATATAAACTCGCTGATGTCAAACATTCAGGAAATAGAAGCTAGAACTAGTACTCTATTCTTCAGGCTCCCAATTCAAAGTTATTTCTAGTATGGTAAATATCTTCCTACTTTATATACTATCATGCTTCATCTATTTTCCCCTCCTTCTTTTTCTTTATCAGCTTATTTATAGCTTTAGAAGGAACATTAAGGTCTTCCAAGGTAGAAAAACTGATTAAATGATATTATACAGTGACTACTCCACTAATATATATATATATATATATATATATATATATATATATATATATATATATATATACATACACACACACAAATGTTGTGGTTTATTGGATTCTCTCCTTGAGTATTTTTTTTTCTGATACAAACACCAGGGGGTTCTCACACCTAGTAGAATCATATATTTACACCTCCCAGGGACTCTCTCAATAGTTTCAAAAGCTCTGTTATATCCTGAGATACCCACTGAATCAACTGAAGCTTCTTCCTCTTTGGTCTACTCCATATTCTACATATTCCAAGGATCAGCACCCATTCTAACTTTACTAGTCAGACAGAGGCCATGTTAGTTTAAATAAAACAGATTTAATCAAATAAAATATCAGACGAGGTGACTACAGAAGATTTTGGGGATACACTCTCCAACAGGTCACAATGTAGGCAATGAAAGAGTTGGACACACAGAGAGAACACACAGAGAGAATACATACAGGATATTTATATAAGGAATTCATGTGATATCATAACATAAATAAAGAAATATGTCTGGATCATCTGTGACTAGTACTCATGTGGAAGGCATTGGTGATTAGGGGACATGTATACTTAGATAAGGCACCTTACACTTTTGATGCTCTCATGGTGCCATGTACTATTCCCTATTAGGTACATTGTCTCTATTAGGTTTTCCTTCTTTGGTTTCATAGTTTCTAAGCCTCTTTTGACTGTGGAATTTTATCTTTTTAGGTTCATCTCCTGGTCATTTCATGTCCTATCTGTGAGGATGCAATAAGGGCTAATATAGTTGGTAGTTTATAACCCTTGTTATACCAAACTCAACTAGAAGAATGTATCCGAGACAACATTAATATTTTTTACGTGTGTATGCAGGTAAATAAAATGTATTACCCCAGAGATCTATCTGATTTGGACTGAGAAATGCCTTCATTGAGGTTGAGAAAGGGGGGACCCAAAAGTCCCAGACCAGTGTTGCTAGCTGTCTCAAAAGAATTTGCAGGCTTGAAGCCATCTCCTAATCAAGGGGCAAAGTTTATTAGAATCAACGTAAGGCCATTACTAAGCAGACTGAATTCTAAGAGAATCCAATAAAGAAGCTTTGGACAAATACTGACTGAAGAAGGAGATATATTTATAGAGCTTTCAATCATAGATATGTTAATTGTATGACTGGAGGGTAAGGCTAAGAAGTAATCTCCAATGAATTAAGGGTAGTCTCAGATTTGGTGTGCTCAGTCTCCTGAGGCATATTGCAAAGCCAGAAGACCAAGGATTTATTAGAACAGAAGCCCCAAGATCAGGGGACCCCAAAGTCATATTACATCATCTTCTTAGTCCTATTAGTGACTTGTAGTGAATATCATTAAGTTTCTTTCCCGTTAAGTCTATTAACCAATAGACTTACCTTTCAGATCAAAGTTGTTTGTTTGTTTGTTTGTTTTTAATATATTTATTTGTTTGTTTGTTTATCTGTTATTTATTTATCCATTCTAATTTTCGGGTAAATAAATAAGTAAAAGGAAAGGAATGTAATTGCTTAAATCCTAAAACATATTCACTTTATTATTATTGCTTTGTTTTAGAATAAAATTACTATAATCTGGCCTTCATCAATTCTGTGGTCCCTTTCATAAAGAGCTGAGAATCCTTCATCCTGGGAGAGGCAACAGGGAAAAGAGTCTCTGCTCAGACTTCTGCAAGGGTTCTTTTTTATATATTCTCAAAGACCCAGCTTGTTCAAATACCAAAGAAAACATGCTTCTCTTTTGTAGCAGTCCATTTAGCATTTTAACATCCACTTGTAATATTCACATTCTGAGAGTGCAGGTGTCTGACTTGGCAAGGGCACAATACATGTTCAATTCACTGTTGATCAGTTTTCATGTATAGCAAATACATGCAATTATTTTAAAGCTCATGAGGCAGGGGATGGTGTTTTTTGTTTGTTTGTTTGTTTGTTTTTTCCTATGATACAATGTCCTAGAAACACTGGAAACACAAGAAAAATGTTTATTTAATTTGTCAAGTTGTAATAATCATAGTTTCAGTGGAAAGCCTTGTGTTTGCCAAAGATGTGTATATGACAATGATTACTTTTGTCTTTTCTTCTTCCCTTCCTTCTTCTTTTTCTCTCTCTCCTTCTTTCATTCCTTCTTTCCCGTTTTCCTTCCTTCCCATTTCCTTCACTTCATGCTATCTATTTTTTTCTGACTCTGCTTCTTCTCACATATACTTCTCAACTCTTTACAATGTAACTTCCAATCTCATAACTCTACTAAAACTTTCTCTCTCAAGTTGCCAATAATATTTTTATTATCAAATTTTATGGTCTTTTAAAAATACTCATCATATCTGCTATATTAAGTAGTTGGTTCTCCTCTTATCCTGAACTCATCTCACCTTCTACTTTCTTTTTTTTAATTTTTTTTTTACTTTTTCTTTTTTATTTATTTATAATTTTTTTCACAGCATATATGTATCAGTAATTTTTATAATATTATCCCTTGTATTCATTTTTCCAAATTAACCCCTCCCTCCCTCTACTCCCTCCCCTTGATGACAGGCAATCCCATACATTTTACATATGTTACAATATAACCTAGATACAATATATGTGTGTTAGGATTACTAAGTGAGAACTGAGGTTGTCTGGATAGTGACAAGGTGAGAATTCAGGTTGGACAATTACAAGGTGAGAACTCAGGTTGACTTGATGGAAGGAGCAGGCTCATTGGCTGAGGTGGTTCTTCCCAGAAGCCCTTGAATTATCCCATGCCCATTCTCTGGGAGGATAAAAGACACAATATTGGGCCTGGAGAGCAGATCGGCCTGGAGAAGGATAAGAGCTGGAGGAGAGTCAGAGCCAGGATTCAAGAGGAAGACTCTGAATTGCATCAGGCTTGACGGGGCTCTCTGCAGGAAGGGAAGTCACTTCTCTGGACAAGAGTTAACAGCAACTGCCTGGAGACAACGGTTCACTACAGGAAGAAGAATCTGTCTGAGAGATTTGAGTAGACACAGCAGATCTCTTCCCAGAGAGCGATCCAGCAGTTTCTGGAGAAGATAGCTCGCTACAATTGGCGCCCAACGTGGGGCAAGGACTTTTGCTTATCCTGACAAGAGGAGCTAGACCAGACCTTCGCAATTTGGCGCCCAACGTGGGGCAGACACAGTCCTGATTCCAGTGGAAAAGCCTCCCATCCAAATCTCAGTCTCTCTGACCCAGAACCGTGAGTAACGAGGAAACTTTGTTAAAGATTAAGTGAGCGTGCTAATAGATAAATAAGGAACTTAACTTGTTAAGGGCTAAACCAGGAATCTCTTATAGCTGAAATGGGGCAGATGTTAGCTATATTCAATCCCTGGACCTCAGCTGACTCAACCCCAGCCCCAGAAGCAACCTCAGCTCCACCCCCATTCAGGAGTGGTACTATAGAGAGTATAATCAAGATAATTGAGGAGCAGAGTTTACTTGTAACCTGGGTACAGATTGCTAAACTCTTGGCTGCATTAAGACGCACATCCCCTTGGTTCTTAGAGGAAGAAAAGATAGATGTAGATAAATGGAAGCTAGTGGGATATGAAATGAAAGAATTTCAAGCAAAAAATGGGCCTCGTTCAATTTCTGCAGAAGTATTTTATATCTACAACATAGTTCAATTAGCCTTAAACTATCAAGCAAGTTGTAGGAGAAGGAAAAGTTCTAAAAATGAACAGAGGAGGAAGTGTGAGGAAAAAAGGAAAGATCAAGATCTTTCCCTAGAGCAAGAGGATTTAAATGAGGAATTATGGTATGATTCTCTTGAAGAAGCTTCAACCCTGCCTAGAGAACAGATTATTGACAGGCCCGCATCAACCCCACCTTCAGAGATGGAGGAAGAAAGAGGGGAAGAGGCAGAAACACAAACAGAATTGCCTGTGAAGAAGCCTAAGCCTATGACAAGATTAGAAAAAGCATTGGTTAAAGCTAAGAGAGAAGGACAGGATATAAGTGATTTTATACATGCATATCCTGTGATTGAAGAGATTAATTCTGTAGGTAAAAAAAGGAGAAGATATGCACCTTTAGATTTGAATAAAATTAAGGATTTGAAAAAAGGTTCTACCCTTTATGGGGCTACATCAGCTTATGTCAAAATGTTACTAGATGGTTTGTCTTATGAAGTCCTAACCCCGAATGATTGGAAATCCATAGCAAGGACATGTCTGGAACCTGGAGAAAATTTATTATGGCTTGCGGAATTTCATGAATTATGTAAAATTCAAGTCAGATGCAATTTGGAAATAGGAGTTAACACACAATTCACTTTTGAGCACTTAGCTGGTGAAGGTCAGTATGGAGAGAATTCGGAACAGATTCATTATACCATGACAATATATGAACAAATTGCTAAGGCTGCAATAAAAGCTTGGGGTGTCCTTCCTGGACAGAAAGATCGTGGAGAGGCTTTCACTAAAATACAGCAAGGTCCCAATGAACCTTTTGCAGATTTTGTGGGACATTTGCAAACTGCTGTCAAAAGAACTATTGGAGAAAATTCAGCTACAGAAATAATGACCAGACATCTGGCTAAGGAAAATGCCAATGAGATTTGCAAAAGAATTATATGGGGATTAGACAAAGATGCTCCTTTAGAGGAGATCATAAGACGCTATGCTACAGTGGGAACAAATGCTTTTTACACCCGGACAATGATGAATGTGGAAAGACAGGGTCCCTCCTGGCAAGGGCCTTCTAGAGAAACTCGGAGATGTTTTCAATGTGGAAAAATTGGACATCTAAGAGCTCAGTGTAGGTATGGAGATACAGTGAGAAGACAGGGTGAGAGAAGACCTAAAACCCCATGTCCAAAATGCAACAAAGGACTCCATTGGGCATCAGAGTGTAGAATAATTCAGGGAAATGGGATGAGGGGCCCAGGTCCAGGGCCCCAGGCAAAAAAGACTTGGGGCATGATGGCAGCTGATGTTACACCTAAAGAGCCTTTAGAAGGCCAGGACTCTGATTTAATCAATCAGCAGAGAAGCAATCACATGGCAGAAAGGGATTACCTGATAAGTCAGTCAAAAGGCAATCAGATTGCAAAAATGGATTACACTTGGGGAGAATACAGGCCTTTTAAACCAACAGGGCTGTGCCCAGTGCAAACAACTCCAATGTAATTGTCAGATGATGAGAAGAGATTTAGAAAGTGGTAAATAGAAGGAAATTAGATAGGTTAACTGCCTGGGAGAGAGGGTTTGCTTGTATTTCTTCAGCAGGAGAAGGAATCAGATGGGTGCCAACAAGTCATATTCGCCTTGTCCATCAGAGAGACACAGAAAAAGAGAAAGACCTCAAAATAAAGGAGAAGATCTAAGAAACATCTGACACTGAAAGAGCATGGATAATAAGAAGACTGTTAAAGAACTTTAAAAACCAGCAGGAATCATTGGACTTCCTCACACAAGATGAGACTAATGGACAATGGACTTATGGACATTTATAAATTTTCAATTTGATTATTTGATTATGATTATGTTATATACTTCTAGCATGTGTTACATTACTATGTTACTATGTGCTTATGTAATTTATGTAATTATCTGTAATACTTCCCATATTGATGGATTTATGTTTCAAGGTCATGACTGTCCTATGTTCTAAATCAAAAGAAAGGGGGAGATGTTAGGATTACTAAGTGAGAACTGAGGTTGTCTGGATAGTGACAAGGTGAGAATTCAGGTTGGACAATTACAAGGTGAGAACTCAGGTTGACTTGATGGAAGGAGCAGGCTCATTGGCTGAGGTGGTTCTTCCCAGAAGCCCTTGCATTATCCCACGCCCATTCTCTGGGAGGATAAAAGACACAATATTGGGCCTGGAGAGCAGATCGGCCTGGAGAAGGATAAGAGCTGGAGGAGAGTCAGAGCCAGGATTCAAGAGGAAGACTCTGAATTGCATCAGGCTTGACGGGGCTCTCTGCAGGAAGGGAAGTCACTTCTCTGGACAAGAGTTAACAGCAACTGCCTGGAGACAACGGTTCACTACAGGAAGAAGAATCTGTCTGAGAGATTTGAGTAGACACAGCAGATCTCTTCCCAGAGAGCGATCCAGCAGTTTCTGGAGACGATAGCTCGCTACAATTGGCGCCCAACGTGGGGCAAGGACTTTTGCTTATCCTGACAAGAGGAGCTAGACCAGACCTTCGCATATGTGTGTAAATACCATTTTCTTGTTGCACATTAAGTATTAGATTCCGAAAGTATAAGTAACCTGGGTAGATAGACAGTAGTGCTAACAATTTACATTCACTTCCCAGTGTTCCTTCTCTGGGTGTAGTTGCTTCTGTCCATCATTGATCAACTGGAAGTGAGTTGGATCTTCTTTATGTTGAAGATATCCACTTCCATCAGAATACATCTTCATACAACATTGAAGTGTACAGCGACCTTCTGGTTCTATTCATTTCACTCAGCATCAGTTGATGTAAGTCTCTCCAAGCCTCTCTGTATTCTCCTGCTGGTCATTTCTTACATAGCAATAATATTCCATAACATTCATATACCATAATTTACCCAACCATTCTCCAATTGATGGACATCCATTTATCTTCCAGTTTCTAGCTACTACAAACATTTTGGCACCCTTTCCACTCTTTAGTATTTCTTTGGGATATAAGCCCAATAGCAGCAATGCTGGATCAAAGGGTATGCACAGTTTGATAACTTTTTGGGCATAGTTCCAAATTGCTCTCCAGAATGGCTGGATTCTTTCACAACTCCAACAACAATGCATCAGTGTCCCAGTTTTCCCACATCCCCTCCAACATTCATCATTATTTGTTCCTGTCATCTTAGCCAATCTGACAGGTGTGTAGTGGTATCTCAGAGTTGTCTTAATTTTCATTTCTCTGATCAGTAGTGATTTGGAACACTCTTTCATATGAGTGGATATAATTTCAATTTCATCATCTGAGAATTGTCTGTTCACATTCTTTGACCATTTATCAATTGGAGAATGGTTTGATTTCTTATATTTTAGGATCAATTCTCTATATATTTTGGAAAGGAGACCTTTATCAGAACCTTTAACTTTAAAAATTCACTCTCTACTTTCTAGATATCTGTGACACTTCTCTCTTGATTCTTCTACAAATCTAATTATTCTTCAAGTTCTTTTTTCAGTAAATCATATATCTTTTATAAATTGATTTTTCTATAAGACTGTTTTAAGCTCCTAATCATCTTTTTCTCTACATACATTCTTTCATTTGGTGACCTCATCTTCACCACCAATTTAATTATCATCTCTAAGCTAATAATTCCCAGATCTATTTATCTAGCCCAGGTCCTCCCCTATGTCCAAAACAGATCTATCTTGCTTTTTTTTTCAGTACACTCTTCTTGTGTGCTTCCTTATCCAAGATAAGGATATTATAATTCTCTCAGTCTTCCTGGTTCATTGTTCCTTAATCCACAGATCTAATCAGTCACTAAATAATGTTGTTTGTATCTCCACAGCATTTTTTGAATTAGATTCCTTCTTACTACTCACAGATATCAACTTAGTTTATAGGTCTTTATCATCTCACAACTAGATTACTTAAAGCATTACATTAGTGTGTTTGCCTCAGATCTCTTCAGTTTATGTAAATTCCAGGCTAGCTCCCTGGAGACCTCAGAATCAGCCAGAGTCAGGGTAAACAAAAGTCCTTGGTCTTTAGGGGGAGAAGAGAAAGAGATGTACAAAACGGCCACGAGCTTGCCACCAACTTTTCTCCTCCTCTTCCTGCTGAAAAGTGAGTCTGGCTTGTCTCATTCCACTCTCTAATCTCTCCTAGGATTATCCGTATATACCAAAAGAAGCCAGCAGGGAATAGTGAGAAGGGCTATTTTTCCAAACATATTTTTTCAAACATAGTCATTCTCCAATAGGTAATTAGCTTTAAGTGCTCTGTTGTCTAATTCAAGCACACCTTTGAAGAGTTTCAGCCTTTACAAATCTATCCTCTATACTGCTATGAAAGTGATTAAGATTTGACCATGCATGTCAGTTCTTTACTCACAAATCACCAGTGGTTTTACCATTACCTCACCTGTTGTTTTAGTCTCATTGTTTATTGGGAGCTTCTTGGGATAACAAGACATAAAGATCTTCTCACTTCAACAATCAAAGATTCAATTTTTTTTTTCTTTATGGGATTTCTTCAACAAAAATCAAAACCTAAACCTACTTACAGAAGACTTAGAATTAGGGTCCTTAAACTTTGTTTCATGTGCACAGATATGTGCAAGTTCCTCCCAACTCTATTCCATTCATCTTTGACCTATCATTTTGATTGGACAATGTCATCCCCCACCCATATTAAATAAATACCACTGGCTCCTTATAATCACCAGGATCAAACATAAAATCCTCTGGCTTTTCAAGTCTTCCACAAACTGAACCCTTCATTCTTTAGTCTTCTTATACTTTACTTCCTTCCAGTATAATCCAGTAATGCTGATTCTTTACTCTTCTTTGCATCTGATAGCTCATCTCCTGATTGCATTTTTAGAGGATGTCCCTCATGCCTGTAATTCTCTCTCTCCTTGATTCCACTTTCTGGCTTTCTTAAAATCTCCACTAAAATTCTACCTTACAAAAGAAGCATTTCTAAATGTTGCTTTTCCCTTTATGATTAAATCCAATTTTATTTGTGCATATATTTTTGTAATAATTGCTTGTAAAATATCTTCTCCAGTAGATACCAAATTCCTGGAAGTCTAGGACTGTTTTTTCTTGCTTTTTTGTTCATATTTCCATCACAACACAGTGTTTAGGATGTAACAGGTATTTCAATAGTTGTTGACTTCTTAACTTAACTCATGGACCCCCTGCAATACATTAAGGCCTGTGAATATCTTCTCAGATAATGTTTTTAGATGTGTAAAAGAAAATACATAGCAGTACAAAGGAAACTACTAAAATATAGAATAAACTAAAAATACACTAAATATACTAAATACATTAAAATATAGAAATCAAAATATATTTTGAAAAACAAGTTCATGGACTTTATATTAACAACTTTTGTATTTAAGAGGTACCCAAGGCTCTGAGAGTTTAAGTACTTTGAAAACTGGCACATGAGTAGAGTAGATCAGCTATCTTAGTCTTTCTAGCATTCTTCTTCACATGACAATATTACTAAACCAAAAAGTGATCCACTCAATAAGTGCTACAGGATTTCATACAAGAACAGTCCCAGTAGGATTGGAGAAAGTTCACAAAAGACAGGGAGAGAAGGGAATGGCAATTTAGAAAAAAAAAAATGAAGACTAAAGAAAAGTACAATGGGAGGATATGTGCGGCAGACCTGGGGAGTAGTGAATAAAGCATTTTTGTTTTGAAAGACATTTTCATATTTACTTCCTGTGTAAACTTGGACAAATCACTCAACCTTTCTGGGCCTCAGTTTTCTCATTTGTAAAATGACAATTTTGGACAAGAAATAATCCAAGTTTCTTCCTAGTTCTAAATTATTATCTTGTAATTTTCCCATTTAAATGGAGTTGCATAGGGAGTGAAGAGGATCCCATGTTCTTCCCTTATTACATATATATACATATATATATAAAGTAATATATTACATATATATACATATATATAAAGTAATATATTACATATATATACATATATATAAAGTAATATATTACATATATATATGTATATATATATATATATATATATATATATATATACAAAATAAGAACCTAACACCTCTTCTGTGAAGAATGTCTTTATATGCTGATATTCCCTAATTTCAGCATGATTATTTTAGGTGGATATTGAAAGATATAATCATTAAAATTTTATATCAATCCTTTTCTTAGGTAGATACCTCAGGTAAGGTATCTTACCTTAATGTCCTAGTTTGTCATAATATTTTAGTGTTCTCCTCATTAGCATGGTCTTTAGCATATGGTACATAACTAGTTAATAGTGAGGAGAATAAAGGGAGGCCTTGATCTGTGGTAGTATATTTACTCTAAGAACTCAACTAAAGAAAGTGGCTGAGAAATATTGGTGACAGAATGCTGAATCCCCACTTGACCATTTACTAGGCATCATTACCTGTGTGAACTTGAGGAATTCAATCTATCTAAGCTTGAGTTTCTTAATTTTGTAGTGAGTGATTTGAATTGGGGGATTTCTAGAATTGCATTCAGCCCTATGATTGAATAATCTAAGCAAATACCTGGATTTTGATGAACTAATAACATATATTAAATGTTTACTATTTTAGATACTCCTGTTAGTGAAATAAAAATAATTCCTGTCTCAAAGATCTTATTCTCTACTTTGTACAGTATATTAGGTAAATATAAAATAAATAAAGCAAATATAAGGTAACATTTGAGAAGAAGGTACTGTTAGTTTGAAAATATATATGAAAATGATCACAATGAGGAGGGGCTAATGATTCAGTTAAAAAGGATTTATTAAACCAACATGCCAGTAATGATACTGGGTGATTCTAGGAAAGATTGAAACATCACTTGGTTTTCAAGTAGATTACATTTTGATGGGGTAGTGGTAATAGTTTTTTTTTTTTGTTTGTTTGTTTTGTTTTGTTTTTTAACTATTTTTAATTAATTTTTATAATTATAACATTTTCTTTGACAGTACATATGCATAGGTAATTTTTTTTATAACATTATCGCTTGTACTCCCTTCTGTTCCAAGTTTTTCCCCTCCTTCCCTCCACCCCCTCCCCTAGATGGCAGGCATTACCATACATATTAAATATCTTATAGTATATCCTAGGTACAATATATATGTGCAGAACTGAATTTTGTTGTTGTTGTTGCAAAGGAAGGATGGTATTTGGAAGGTAAAAAATAATCTGGGAAGAGAAACAAAACAAAACAAAACAAAACAAAACAAAAAACAAAAAACAAAAAAAAAAAAAAAAAAAAAAAAAAAACCAATGCTCACAGTTTACACTCATTTCCCACTGTTCTTTTTCTGGATGTAGCTGATTCTGTCCATCATTGATCAATTGGAATTGGATTAGCTCTTCTCTATGTTGAAGATATCCACTTCCATCAGAATACATCCTCATACAGTATCATTGTTGAAGTGTATAATGATCCCCTAGTTCTACTCGTTTCACTCAGCATCAGTTGATGTAAGTCTCTCCAAGCCTCTTTGTATTCATCCTATTGGTCATTTCTTACAGAACAATAATATTCCATAACATTCATATACCATAATTTACGCAACCATTCTCCAATTGATGGACATCCATTCATTTTCCAGTTTCTAGCCACTATGAAAATGACTGCCACAAACATTTTGGTACATACAGGTCCCTTTCCCTTCTTTAGTATAAATGGTTTTAATTTTATATGAAATTTGTCTGTTCCTATCCTTTGACCATTTATCAATTGAAGAATAACTTGTGTTCTTATAAATTTGAGACAATTTTCTATATTTTTTTAGAAATGAGGTCTTTATCAGAACCCTTAAGTGTAAATTTCTCTCCAGTTTTCTTCTTCCCTTTAATATTGGCTGTATTGGTTATGTTTGTACCAAAACTTTTTAATTTAATAAAATAAAAATTATCTATTTTGAATTTCATAATGTTCTCTAGTTCTTCATTGGCCCTAATTCCATCCTTCTCCACAAATCTGAGATTTTAATTATCCCTTCTTCTCTTAGTTTTGTTAAATCCCTTGTTCTGCTAATTTACTTTATGTTTAAATCATTAAACCATTTCAACTTTATTTTGTTATAGGGTATTAGGTCTTGGTTGATGGACATGGCCTAACTTTTAAAGGCAGTGATAAAATGAAAATTAGTGGAGATGATAAAAAAAGTCCCTTTAAAATATCTGCGATACTTATAAGGACAGGCATGGAGAAATATCAGTAATATACTTGCTGGAAATTAAGACATGCTTAAACAGACTGGGGAGGGAATGGATTTGGGAATATTACAAATAAGAATAAAGGTCAGGACTAGAACATGATGCAGTTGTAGGGGTATTGTTTCTGACATCCTAAAACCTTGTTTCAGGTTTTGGCTCACATATTTTCTGCATCACTATATACAAGAATCTTCTCTCTGAGACTCAGGTAAAAAAAAAAAAAAAAAAAAAAGTGTTCATAATCCTATCTCATAGGATTGCTTTGAGGAAACAATGTAAATCTTAAGTCATTATATTGAAGTACGTTATTACTATTACTGCATATGTGTTTGTGTGTGTATTATATGTACACAGACAAATATATACATTTATGTTCACATGGATATAAACATTGATGCATAGATACATTATTTATCTATGTATAAATGCATATTAATATACAAATGATTTTGAGTCGTATATGCCATAGATGATGCCATTTCATATGAAGATTGCATATACGTTTCATTCTTTTACCCATCTCCCTTCTTTGTGCCTTCATCTTTTCTCATTCTTAAACTATTTCATGTCTCTCATTTTTTCTCTTTAGCTCTTTCTCAAGTCTACACTTCCTGCTTCAGTGGTCCTTCCTGATTCTTCAGCCTCTCCATTCATCATTCTAATGCTTTTTCCTAATGACTTTCAACTTTATATTCTCTCTTTGAGTTAAACTCTATATTAAAGCTAGTATAAGCAATGGTCTCTTCTCTCCCTGTTTGGTCTTTAAGAATGGGCCTCTTCGGTTCCTGGAGAGCAAGAGGCAGAAGTACTTAAGGGCTTCCAAGTCTAAAGGGATCCTGGAGTATCCAAAGATGAAATAATTGCTAGTTTCCTTCAGCTTCTTGATGTAAGCTTTCTTTACCTCTGGATGACTCTGATTAGTATTCCAAAAGAGTGCTCTTTGATGGAATTAGTGGGAAACCAGATTGTCAATTTATTTATACCCAGCCTCAGGGCATAACCACTGTTCCTGTGTAAAGCTGTTGAGATGTAGAGAATACTGCATGCCTGCCTGCCTCTGTGTGTGTGTGTGTGTGTGTGTGTGTGTGTGTGTGTGTGTGTGTGTGTATGCACATACATATTGACTAAAGATGAGCTTTAAAGTGGAAATCCATTGCACTCTGCGTTGGAAAAGTGACTAACTGTGAGATATAAAAATGCCTCCAAATAGAGATGGTGTTATTGGTTTTTGTTTTTGTTTTTTCCTAACTTGCTATTAATACCTTCTCCTAAAATGAAAAGTCTTCTATATATAATTCAAGTATTCATATCAAGGTTCTTCCTGTCAAGGTTTATTGCACACTAATGCTTTGATTCAGAAGGTTAGTACAGAACCCTTACCATTCCATAAATATCTGGACTGACTAAAATGTGCTATAAAGGAATATGTTCATCAAAAGTAGGGAGGGACAGTGGGGATATTTTGCACTTCATAATGTTTTCTACTTCTTCTTTAGCCATAAATTCCTTCCTTCTCCACAAATCTGAGATTTAAATTATCCCTTGTTCTCTTAATTTATTTATATCCCTTGTTTTACTAATTGACTTTATATTTAAATCATTAAACTATTTTGACCTCTTTTGGTAGAGGGTATTAGGTATTGGCTGATGAACAAGGCTCAAAGAATGAACAAATTAATTTACAGATCATAGAAAACAAATGGAACTTATACAAACTCAAAGAAATAAAAAGGCCACTTATTATAATTTTACCTAAAGTCTCATACGTCTAATTAATTATTGGCCTCCCTCACATGTTGCCCATGGTGTAGCTCCTCAGGAGGCCTCTTCTACTGAGGTTAGTGCAATTTTTTTTGGCTTTCTTGTCATCGAATCTCCTCCTGAAATCTGCAGGTTGAAATTATTTTTTTTTTAACAACTTTTCCTTAGATAATATGACAATTATTCCTTTATTTCAGTATCACTTGTCATCTTATCCTTCAATTAATAAAATCAATTTTCTTCTTATACATGTGATGCTTTCCAAGTAAGAAGCCAATCCTGTAGTTCCACTGCTTCTTTAATATGGTACAAACCACTTGTTCTTATGTGACTTTCACTTTGGGGTCTGTCTGGATGTTTCTCTTGTGCTTTGAATATTCTTTTTTTGGTAAGGCTAATTTTTCAAAGCCTGTAAAAATAAAACAAAATTCATGGTAATTTAGTTAAAATTAATATATATTATAAGGTTAATGAGAACACTGATTTTGATTGTGTTTTCTAAGTCATTTACTTTTCTAAAGTAATGTTGCCATCAGGAATTATAGGACCTACCTATTTTGTTCATATTTTGCTGTCTGCTTATTTGTCTTATTTTTAAAATATATCTTATTTTTATCTTCTTTTTTGGAGTTAGAAATAATGGCTACAAAGCTAAATACTGGATTGCAACCCTGGGTAAATTTCTTAATCTCTTATTACTCCAGACAACATTAAGTCTATAAATTGTAAGAAAAGTATTGATTTGTTGGTATAGTTTTTTCTCTCTTGAATTTCTTATAACAATGAAATGCCAGGTCTAGTGCCAATCTTTATATCTTATCATAGAATGTTAGCTTTAACTATGTCCAGAATCCACTTTGCCTTATGACTAGAACCATCTATTAAATTCTTGATAAATTCTTTTATAAGTTGATGGAGATGTGATAAGGTTCTATAAAAGGACTTCAGGCTTTGAAGAAAAAAGTCATACTGTAACCTCTCCATCATATTATGCTAAAGACCACTATTCCTACTATCTAACCAGAGTTCTTAAAAGATTTCACTAAGGTCCCTTGATGGGATCCTAGACTGACCTACCTTATACTAAATTCTGAAAACAGTTTTCATAGAGTTTACATATAGTCTTTTATAGGAGAGTTGAATAGTATCATCTAGATTGATTAAGAATCTCTCCTATGGAAATTCTTTTTAGCCAAACAAGCCATCTCTCTTCCTCAAAATCTAGAATTTCCTAATAAATCCTAGTGAGTAGTCAAAGCCTATAAATGTGAGTTGCCCAGAATAAAATAGGTCATATCATAGGTAGAGTTTAGAACAAAATCTTTATTCTAAACCTAGTCCTGTATCACTTTTCTCAACATGCTTATTAGGCTAAGAAAAATGTAAAAAATTATTGCTTTTCCCTAGATTTTTCCTAACCCCCCCAAAAAAAACAAAACAAAAGAAAACAAAAACAAAAAAAAAAAAACAAAAAAAAACCTCTTCTCTACTTCTTCCCCAGATCTACAGGATCTTTGTATTCAACTCATTATCCTAAATTAATTAATTAATTAATTAATCCTAAATTAATCAGAGACATCTTCAGGTACAGAGAAAAAGCATTTATTTAGTCCCTGCAGGGAGAGGCCTAGGCAAGCACATCTGGGAGCCATCCCAGCTCCCATCATGTGCCTGTGGAACTTGACCAGCTTCCAGTTTCTTGGGATTTAAGACTTTTCACTGGATAGATTAAAAGGAAGTAAGCATCCTTAACCAATAGTCACAAGTATTGTCTGCTTTCTGTGGATCATGTCACTTCCTGAAACTTCACTGACTTAGGTTCTCACCTTCTGGCTCTGGGAATAAGGATCATGTAACTTAGGCTTAGTCTCATAAACTGAGAAAACTTCATCCAATCAGTCCCATTCGGTCCTCTCTCTTTTTCATCCATTTGAAGATTTATATATCTTCCACTAGGGCATCTTTGTGACTTAGGCCTTCAGACTGGTCTCTCTTCAATACTAACTGTAAACAGCCCTCTACCATTTAGAATCAACACATTCACATCAGTGAAGCTTTCAGGAGCCACTTTAGCTACTCTTGAACTTAGCTAAATCTTGAATCACTCTAATGATTAAATGTGCAAGCAAGTAGGTGACAGGATATTGCTGCTTAAAACAATGATCAGGACTCAGACCCCACTTTCACCAACTCCCATTATCTGTCTTGGAAATCCAGTCATCACAGAACAGATTGGTGTCTGGCAGCCATAGAACTACAGCACTGTTGAGGTTTGGGGGCCTCAGGGCCATTGTCACAATATTTCCACCCCAAGCAAGACCCAGATTCATTTGGGACAGAGGGAGGACGGTCTCATCAACTTCTGGAACTGGTTCAGGTTGACATAGGGTGTAGAGCTGGTCTAGCCCCGTGGGGTCCAGACTGAAGAGGGGATATAAGTGACTTGTAGGCATTGGCCATAGCATCTGTTGCTGAGTGTCAGAATTGGGTCACAGGTGATTTCAGGTTGACCAAGTGGTTAGAATTTCATGACTCAGTGTTTGGAAGAAGCAACTCTCACAAATATATTAAAAATACAAGGACTAAAGAATAAACAAAAGAGTAATTCATGTGGAGATTACTAGGGACAAAAACCTCACTCAGAGGAAGACTATGCGGGAGATGAGTCTATCATAAATGCCTCTCATCTAGACAGCTTTTCCTATGATAAATGCCAAAGAATGTTTTCCCAAAATTCTTGCTTTTGTTTCCTCAAAGTAGTAGTTGCAATGTGCCCTTCAGTGAGTATGATCTCTCCCAGCAAAAATCCTAGAGTCATACAACGAAAGGCTTTTATGGAAATAATACAGGTATTAACAAAATCAAGGTGTTAACAAAACCAAAAACAGTTTGAAGCCCCTGAAAGGGGCATGTTTTTGACAGTTCTTTCAGAATTTATTTGCCTGGGAGCTATATGGAGAATTGCAGGAGTCAGGAATTGAGGAATTAAAGATTCCATGATAGGGGCAAATGGGCACCTGATCTATAAGCTTGTTTCACTTCCCCTGAAATGAATTCCCTTTCCTTTGGGAAACAACAGAGAACTCTCTAGATTCATGGATAGCATGGAGTAATTCTTTTCCCTGCACACTTAATAGGGAATTGTTTGGCTATCAAAAATTTCCTTTCTTTCCATATAGCCTCCATGATCATGCAAAACATGAAAAATGCATTTGAAGTCAGTATAGATATTTGAGAAGTAAGCAAGGAGCCTAGAATAGGATTCCAGAGACTTCTAGGACCTATCTCTGCCTTCTACCAACATACAGTGTAAAAGGCTCTAGACAAATTAGTTGAGCTTTCAGGATCCTAAAAATCTTGACCTGGTCAGGGAATGCTAAGATTGTCTGCTTCCTCTCTTGGTGAGCAAAAGGGAAATTGGGAGTGGTCCCAAATACTTAAGCAAAGTGGGCCTTTTAGACAATAAACTCTATCCCCAGGAAACAAAGGAGTAAAAGATTTTATCACAGCAACCAGAGAATACTTCATGTCTAGGCTGTAAATCAAAATATCATCTATATACTTGTATTGTGTCTCATACCTTCCACTGACCACTTGCTCTGATTACAAAAATTTGGTATAAGAGGAAAAATCAGGGACATGATTTAAATAGTATCAAAACTGGTCCTTCAGGTCTTGACCTGAGAGAATATACAGGATAAAGCATCCCTAATGCAGTTTTACTTTAAATAACTGTCCTAACAATCCCACCTTAAGCCAGACTCAGAAATAATCAGGTGGGTTTTTATTCAAAAGAACACCATTGGGAAATTGAATCAGAAGGATCCTACCTTAAGCAAAAGCCAAGATTGTCCTCTTAATTCATTCTCAGATACTACTTTCCACCTGCAATAATTTCTTCTGAGTAGCTTGTGCCATATTCCTTTCAGATGGTGAGTCACTGGCTTGAGGATCAGACAGATATACCTGAATTTAAAGCTCCAAAAAAGTATCAGTTGCAATCCCAAGAGATTTTTATCACCAATAGCAATTCGAATTAATCAAAGCTTCAGCTGAATCTGGCTCTCAAGGATCACAATAAGAGATTCATCCTAGAAAATTCATAGTTTATTCATATCTAAGTAGATGGTTAAGCTCAACATTACACAAATCATTTTGCTTTTAAAATTCCCAATACATAGAAAAATTCTAAATTGCACATTGCCCATAACAGAAACATGTTCAAAGGAACAAAGGCAAAAACTATTATTCTTACAATCCCTTTAAATAAGAGGTACAATTTTAAGGTGACTCAGTACAATCAATTAAAACTCATACGGAATATAGACTAACCTAATTTAATATAAAAGAACCTTATCAAAATTAACAATTTCTTCATTCTTAAAAAAAATGTTAAGTTAACTTCCTCCAATTGAAGAGTCCTTATAAACTTTTTTGGAAATAGCCCTATCAACTTATCAAATCAGGTTAAAATTCTGCTCTTAGTTTTTGTTATCGTATTTTTTAAACAAGGAGACCATTATGCACTTAGATAAACATTAAATAATCTGCTGAAGACAAATGGACACCTTAATAGAAATAAATCGCTTTCTAAAAACTTAGGGTTTCAACAAACCTCTTAGAGCAGCTATAGACTTGAAAAATAAAAACAAACCATTCAATTATTAACACCCTGTAAATGTAGGCTGTTCCTTTAAAGAACAAAAACAATTAATGTTTCAACCAGCAAAGGGGGTGGGGAGTTCCAAAGAGTTGCAGTTTGATAAAAAGCACCCTGTAAAGGGCTGAAACTGAGTCAATGCACTGAGGTTGGACAACTGTGCACTTAAAGCTAATTACTGATGGGACAATACTTTATAAGAATATGCTTGGAAAATGGCCCTTCCCACTATCCTGTGCTGGCCCAATCTTTTGGTGTATACAGAGAATTCTGGGAGGAACTAGGAGGTGCAGTGAAACCAGCCAGAATCACTTCTGGGTGGGAGACAAAGAGAACAGGTTGTGGAGAACCTGCATGTCCATTCCCTTCACTTCTATCACTATAGACCAAGAATAAAGACCAAGGACTTTTGCTTATCCTAATTTTGGATGATTTTAAGGTATCCAGGGTGCTAAGATGGTCATCACATCATCCCACCTAGTGGGGGGAGGGGGACTTAAGTTGTCGCCTTACAATCTCCTTCACTCCATGTGGCAGCCCTTCCCTCACTTCACATGGCATTTTTTTTTCCCTGAGGCTGGGGTTAAGTGACTTGTCCAGGGTCACACACCTATGAAGTGTTAAGTGTCTGAGACCAGATTTGAGCTCGGGTCCTCCTGAATTCAAGGCAGGTGCTCTATCCACTGTGCCATCTAGCTGCCCCTCAAATGGCATTTCTCCCAACTTTACCATGCTTCCTGATCCCACTTCTCACAGCTAACTCTTTTTAGGGTGCCAAGTCTCCCCAGGATCCAACCTGCCAGCCAAAGACATGCCCCAACCTCATGGGGTGTCTCCTTTTCCCTGACAAATAGCAAGTTCCACTAGGAGTTTATGCTTTTCTGTCAAACCTAACTCTTTTCCTCTTTTCCAACAATCCGTGTTTTTCTCTTCTCTCTCCCCCCCATTTCCAACATACCATTCTCCTCTCTCTTTCTTTCTCCTTTTCTCTCTCATACCATCTCTCCCCCTGTAACACATTCCATGTTTCTCTTCTCCCAATTCTAGCATTCTCCTACTCCAACATAGTCTCTCCTTTTCTCTAAGGTGTTCCCAAACCAATAATCATTTTAACTAGATGCTCCATTCAAACTATTAATTAATTGCTTTTGCAAATCAGTCTTTCTTGTCCCTTGTCTTTAAATCACTTTTTAAAAAAACTTTAAACTTTAACTCATGATTTTACAAATTACCCAATATATACTTTAAAAAGCAACATACCATCTAATTAGGGGGATGCAAATGTTATCTCCCCTAAGATAAGCTACCAGAACTTTGTTATAATAGCATATTTTAATTTAAAATCAAATCAAATACAGCTTTAAATTTCCAATAATAGAAAAGTGCTTTTACTATCATATCTCAAATAAAAAAAAATTCACTTAACTGACTGAACATAGTTTCTTTCTCTCTCTCTCTGGCTCTAAGTGTCCCTGCTGCTGTCAGGGAATGGGGTAAGGGGAAGAAAGAGACTCTCTTTACTCTATGCATTATCTTTCTTCAGGAGACCTCCATTTAACTGAATTGCTCTGGAGTTTTGAAATGACCAATTGCCAAATTCCCCAATCATTACTCTCAACAGATTTTCCTGCAGTCCAAATTTGAATTGGAATCCCACAGGAAAGTCAGGCCTTTCTCTTTTTAATAAATTCTAGCTCACAGAACGATATGACAAAGACATTCTGCACAAAGACACAAACACAGAGAAAAATTACATGGAAGAGAACCATCCCTTTCCCACACAAAACAGATATACCCCATCAAGTGCACTTTTTTCCCTTTCTTTTTTGCTCCAAGATTTGAGTTGGACTGCCCCCCCTTTCCAATCTCACAGCTTGATCCCCTGTAATACACAGAGTTGACCTCCTGGTGACTTGATTGATCAAGGTTGGAAGCAGTCACCTAGCTTCCAAAGCCAATAGCAGAGCACCACTGTCCTGTGTTATTAACAGGACTTCCTTCCTGGCTCACTGTCTAAGGACAGTTCAAGGACACATTCACAGACAGTGCCCCAGTGGATTACTTGGGTTACTTGGCTCACTCTTACCCTGGCTTCTTCATCTTTGGAGGCTTGCTTTGTGCTTCTGTTTGTATCTGATCTCTCTCCTAGACCATTCTTCACAGAGGGGGAGACTGAGAGTCTGATCTCAAGGATGGTCAGAGAAAATCCAACCTGGTACCTACCTTGAATCAGGATCCCAGCCATCTCTCTGGGAAGCCACAGATCCTAAACAAGCCCCCATAAACTGTGTGGGATGGGTGCTAGACCCCTTCCCCAGATTAACTAGGTACACAAAGAAAACATTTAATTAGTCCCTGCAGGGAGAGGCCCAAACATACACCTGGGAGCCATCCCAGCTCCCATGTGTTCCTGGAATCTGACTAGCTTCTGGTTTGTCAGGATTTAAATAGTAAAAGATCTAAGCCCTTTCATTGGATAGACTAAAAGAAGTAACCATTCTTGAACAATGGTCACCAATGTTGTCTACTTTCTGTGGGTCATGTCACTTCCTGACTTTCTGGCTCTGGGAATAGAGATCATGTGACTTAGGCCTAGTCTCATAAACTGAGAAAACTTCATCCAATCAATCCCATTCTCTCATCCCTACCCTGTCACTTTTACTAATATAGAGACTAGCTTACTGAACATCTATTAAGCTGACATCATAACTATTAATTAGCATGTAGTCAGAAGAAATTTCTGCAGAGAGAGGCAAGGGGGCTATTGCCATAAAATATATTTTTCAATATTTAACTTGATCAATATTCCTACAATAGTACCATTAATTCTATAATAGCCCATTTAATTATATGTACCATGAATGGTGCCATTTTACATAAAATTCAGTGTTACTTTCAATGCCATTTTTAGTCATTTTAAATATATATGTATATTTGTATATGTATTTTAAATTACTAAATATATGCATGTGCATTGTGTGTATACATTATATGTATGTATATATATATATTTACATATATACATACGTGTGTGTATGTATTTTCTCCAGCAAAGAAATGGGAGGACTTCAGTAGTATCTGTAAATGAGCCCCCAATGCTGCACTTAAGTTTACAATAAGTTTAAGAATCTGAATACTAAATAATTTGAAACTTCTGACTTACTATATCTTTTAATTAATGTAAAGAAAAAACAAATGATCTCAGTCCATGAGAAACTTGAAGATCAAAATGATTGACCAGATAGGAATATTGAGGTTCACTATATATATATATATATATATATATATATATATATATATATATATATATATATATATATATATATATATATATATATGCGTGTGTGTGTGTGTGTGTGTGTGTGTGTGTTAGATGTGTGTAAAAATTTCACCTTAGACATTTAATAGCTGTGAGACGAGGGACAAGTCATGAAATCCCCCCAAATCTTAGTTTCCTCATCTGCAAGGCAGAGATAACACTGTGGTTGCGAAGCTTAAATAAGAAAAATCTTTTTGATGTATTTTTCAAGTTTTAAAGTGCCACATGAATTTTGTAACACTTTAGTACTGTCAAATATTTTGCACACATTAGATTATTTGTTCCTCCTCTTTCAGATGGAAATTATTATGTGGTCTCAGGTTGAGTGACTTACAGTTTATACAAATAGCAGTGCCCTTCATCTAAAAAGCACTTAATAAAGGCTTATTGAAATTAATTTAATTTAGCTGAACTGAATTGTATTTTACTCTGACAGACAATTTGGTATTCTTACTTCCAATTTACAGAGTTTTCCCCAAACTCTGAACAATATCACTCATTCAATAAGCATTTACTAAATACTTATTAGGTATCAGGTTCTAGAATATGTGGTATCGTCAATGACAACATATATATTAAGCATTTACTATGCGAAAAGTAGTGTGTTAAGCACTGAGGATACAAGTAGAAAAGATATCTTCTGCTTTCAAGAAACTCACATCCTAACACATAGGAAAGTTTTTAGTTGTCACATGAAAAAAAAAAAAAAGTCTCATGATCCTTAGGATACAGTCCAAAACAGATGTAAATGCTTCTTGTTCAATGTTATTTCCATCAATTATATATCAGTTTCTAATGATGAACCATTTGATAGTGTCAAGGACTTTGGTAGTAAGATGTTTTTATTCTTATCCCCCCACCACCACCATTTTTGTAGTTGTTTCTGTAGTAGCCTTAGGAACAATTGCCAGCTAGCATTCTCATCTACTATTACCTAGACAGGTTTCTCTCTAATGAACTGGACTGGAAGCTTTGCCATTTCCAAGGTTTTTGGTTTTAGGGTCTTGTACCATCTCTGCAAGGTGAAAGGGAAGATGATGCTCAAGGTAGCATTGGCGATTTGATTTGCCTGCCATATATTGCTTCTTGTTTTGGTTTTTCCACTTAGTATACATTGCTGTTTTAACTAGACTGGTTTGATTGACTTGTTTTGCTACACAGGTTGCTATACAGGTTAGCAGCTGATATAGATGACTAGCCCCTTCTCTATATGAATTGATATGGTAGTTGGGAGGGACAGCGTACAAGCAGGAATGGTGGTCTGGAATGAGGGATGGGCTGCCACTCCCAATGTTTTTTCAAGTGTTCATTAATTGTTGCTAATAATGATGGGGAACCCTCCCCTTCACACACACACACACACAAACACACAAACACACACACTCACCTCCCAAGGAATTTCTATTATATATATATTTTTTTTGCTTTGCTTGTTCTCTTCTTTTTTCCCCTACATCCTCCCTTTTCTCTTCTTTCCTCCTGCTAATCAACACTAAAATTAATCTGGATCTCTCCCATTTCCTTCCCAATGGCATAGATGATAATGTTTCATCTCTATAGTTCATCAGTGACCTTCTTCACAGAATTGAAGCATTGTATTCACATGTTCAGAACACCTGCTGTGTATGGAACTTCTAAGCTTCTTTCATGGATAGCCTTGTCGTCAGCATTCTGCACTCTTCTGAACAGTCCCATCATCTAAGAAAGAGATAAATGAGGTTGCAGGAAGGGGAGGCAGAAGGAGGGAATGATCCGGACTGTTTCCATTAAAAATAAAATATTTCTCTTTGTTTGAAGGGAACAAAGTCTGTTAACAAGAAATCTGCTCACCAGGGTTTCCAGCTGTACTCTCCTGAGCACTGGGGTATCAAAGTGTGGGTCTATGGTAGAACAGCTCACTTTCAGTGCTGCAGCAATTATAGTCCAATGTAGCTCAGCTGTATTACTTTTTTATTATTATTATTTCTCTACTCACACAGTCTTAAGGCCTCCTCTTGTCTAGAATCAAACCCTAGGGAATCATAAAGCCACAGGCAGTACTTTTGCAGTTACTGTTTAGCAATTTCTGGATTGATTTGAATTAAGCAAGGGACATTTACAAACCAAGGATACATTTCAAAAAAAAAAAAAAAAAAAAACCTCAGAATCCACTTTACTTTAGGAAAGAAAGGATTCCCCAAGGGAAACAAACAAACAAAAAACAAACAGTGATGTCATTTCTCCACATCAAGCCCTGAATAGAAGAATGAATGATTCAAAAAAACAACAACAACAACAACAAAAACCAAACCAAACCAAACCAAAACAAAACAAAAACTCAAAAAGCTAAGCATGTGTTTGTGGGAGTGGCATATAGGAAAGTAACCAAAGTAAAGGGCCTTTGATTGTACTTCTGAAATGTCAGTTTTCTCATATATTCCCCCAAAAAGAGCAAAACAAAACAAAGTCTCAGAGGAAATGGAGTATATATCAAAGGGTGACATATTCCCTTTGCTTTAACTATGTGGATGATTTCAAGTCAGGGTAATCAAAAGTCTGTGTATTTGGTTCTTGTCAATTCACAGAAAGACCTATTAACATACAGGTTGGTCTCTGTGTTAATGTCTCCTAAATTGCCTATTTTTACTTCAAAAGATTGAATCTTCTTGTATGCAGAGAATATCATAAGATGGAATGAGGGGGAAAAATGAGGCCATTATTTACCCACTATGCAATAATGATTGAACATTAAACATAAAAGATTAGCAATAGCATAACATTTTTTACCCACTATTCAATAATGATTGAACATTAAACATAAAAGATTAGCAGAAGCATAGCAATTTGTCCCAACATCATTTTATCTGAACGTCATTAAATAAAAAGCTGATGAGAATGAGACAAAAAATAATTTACATGACTTATACAACTTATTTCATGACTCTGAAATAGTTCATGTAGACTGGGGAGAGAACATTATATTTCTTTCTGGAAGAATTCAGATAGGAAGACTTCCTCAGATAATCTTGAATCCAAGAAATCCTTTAATCTCTTTAAGATTCAATTTCCTCATCTGTAAAATGCTTTGCAATTCTTAGAACAATATTATACCATCATCAACTTCATCATCATCATCATCACCATATTCATTTTTGTCATTCTATTATTTGTTTCCATCAGTTAATAAGCATTTATCAAGTACCTACTATATGTTAGGTACTGTGATAAACACTGTCTTTAATTGCCTCTTTAGAAACTAATAGTCTAATAGGAGTAAACCAAATGTGAACAACTATGTCTGGAAAAGATATATACAGGAAAAAAAATTGAAGATAGGAAAAATTTTCAGAAGGAAATATCCAGATTAAGGAATTAAAGAGGATAGGATAGACTTCTTGCAGAAAATTAGACTTTAATTGAAACTGGTGAAAGTCTATGATATCCTGCAGACAGAAATGAAGTAGGAGAGAGTTCCAGGTATGGAGGACAGTCAGTGAACATGCCCAGATTCCTGAGATTGAATATCATATATGCACAACAACAAAGGGATCAATATCAGTAGATTGCAGAGAAGAGAGAGAAAAAAGAATATAAAGTGCAAAATTATATATATATATATATATATATATATATATATATATACATATATGTATACCTACATATATACATATACACATGTCATTTTATTTATATATGTATATGTATACACACACACACACACACACACACACACACACACACACACACATATATATATATATATATATATATTCCATCAGCTTCTCTGTTCTACTTAGCCACTTATCAGCATAGCTACTTATGGATTATCACTTGAAAATGTTTTATCTCCAAGATATCTCTTTTTTTTGAGGACCTTTCCAAGATCATACAGCCAGTTTCTGGGGCTATATTTGAACTCAGGTTCTTCTGATTCAAGGGCTTTCCCCAATATCTCTTTTCCATAGCTATACATAATCAATTCTAAACTAATATCTATCTATCTATCTATCTATCTATCTATCTATCTATCTATCTATTCCTTCATACTAAGTGCTTTTGTTCTCTTACTTCATTTTCCCTTAACTATCTAGTCCCCATAATTGGCTGAACCCATTGACTTCATGTCATCACTACTATATTGAGTCTCTAAACTTGAGCCATAACAACTCTTTGGTTTTATTACTTTTACTCTTCATCCTGTAGAAGAGAATGAAACCATACTGAGTCCACTCAAAATGTATGCTTTCTGTGCTTAGAGTTACTTAGTAATCCTTTTTACTCTCTGCTTTTGCTTTTCTATTTTATTTTCCTTATAGGTACAGTTCTACAGTTTCCACATTCCTAAAGCTTCTAATCTCAAAGTATTCTTTCTCCTAGTCTTAATAGATATCCACCCCTCATACTTAATTAAAAAGATAAAGACACAGAAGTGCTTTCAAATTCCCTCCTTTATAGTTTGACAGCCATTTTGCCTTATCTCCAAATATTTCTGGATCCATATAGTCCCTACCACCTCCACCTATATTTTACTGTGTTCTACTTCTTAATTTCTCTCACATAAGGAGTTGGGTTCAACACTAAATCTAGAAAAAGATAAATAAATAAAACAATTTTCTCTATTTCTTCCTTGTAACTATGAATAGGTATTCAGATCTCCTTAAAATTAAAATCCCTCTTTGAAAGCTTAAGCTAATATCCTATTTTCATTTTTTTTTTTTACCACAAAACTCCTTGAAGGAGTAGTCTATGCTTCCATCTACTTATCACTCAACTTCTTTCCATTTACTATCCATAAGTCTAATATGATAGGTTTCTCAAGTCACCAATCATACTTTATTATCTTAGCCACTCAGTAGGGAAACTGGGAAAAGCTTAGGCAAAGAAGAAAAATGTATTGGGTGCTAGACCAATGGGCCAGTGACTCAGCAGGCCAACTCTGAGGTCTGTAGCCCCAACGCAGAAGGCAAATTGTGATCTCCAAACCCCAATACAACAAGCTTGACTAAGTCAGGCCAAGTCAGAGCAGTGGGAAAGCCACCAGTACTTCTGGCCCCAGCATAGAAAGCCAGTGACTTCCAAGATGGAAGAGAGGAGGCTCTGCATTTTCTCTCAGAATTTACTTCATGACAAGCCTTGGAATTAATGCTTAACCAGATAAGAAACCCACAAATAATCACCAACAGAAGACATCCTTGAAATTCGCCAGAAAAGGTCTGTGTTTGCTCGGGGGAGGGGACGAACAGACTGGGCACAGATTGAGGGCAAGCAGCAAGCAAGGCAGGAAGCTCACACAGCTCAGACCAGAGGGAGGAGGGGTGCGATATCTTCCATTTCTGAGAAACAACTTTTACCCCAGTGTGGATATTCTGTCTTGGCAGCAAGCCAAGATTAGCAGAGAAGGTGTAAACACTGGAGGTAAAGAATAAATCTAGTGTCTATCAGGACCCAGCCACCCCCACCCCTACCTGGAGTGACTCAGCTCATTCTTAGAGCCTCAGAGCAGAGATGCAGCAGAGCCATCACTGTCCTGCTAGTACCTCGCTGCTGTCTCCAGCAGTCTGTAGAGGAAGCCTGGAAACATCATCCAGCCCCATCCTGCCAGAAACAGACCAATTGTTTCTCTTGTCAATTTGTTTTCTTCAATTCCCATTCTGACAAAATGAAAAAAAAAAAAAATTAAAAGGGCTCTAACCATTGACAGCTTCTATATGGAGAGGGAGCAGACTTCAAACCCTGAGGAGACTAAAAGCAGATTGTCTCCAGAGCAATCCCCTAAGGGTTATATGATCTGCTCCGCAATACATAAGACTCTCATAGAGGAAATCAAAAAGGCTCTCACAAGAGAGCTAGAAGAGAAATGGGAAAAGGAAAGGGAACAAGAGAGGCTGGAGAAGTCATCCAGAGTGGATAAAGAGATCAAATGATTGAGAAATAAAATTAGTGAGTTGGAAAAAGAAAACAGCTCTCTAAAAAGTAAAATGGATTAAATGGAAAAAATTCCATAGGAGAAAAATACTCACTTAAAAATTCAATTGGACAATTACAAAAAGATATAAAAAAGTGAGTGAAGAAAATACATCATTGAAATTTAGAATCAAACAAGTAGAAATGAATGACTCAAGGAGAAACCAAGAATTAGTCAAGCAAAACCAGAAAAATGAAACAATTGAAAAGAATGTCAAGTACCTTATTGGAAAGACAACAGACCTGGAAAACAGATCCAGGAGAGACAATTTGAGAATAATCGGACTCCCTGAAAAATGTGAGGAAAAAAAGAGCCTGGACACAAATTTTCTAGGAAATTATCAAAGAGAACTGCCCAGATGTTTTAGAAACAGAGGGTAAAATAGACATTGAAAAAATTCATCGATCAACTACTGAAAGAAATATAGTGGCCAAGTTCAAGAACCATAAGATGAAGGAAGAAAATATAGGAAGCAGGTAGAAAAAAAGCAATTCAGACATGGAGGAGCCACAATAAGGATAATCCAGGATCTAGCAGCATCCACATTAAAGGAACAAAGGGCCTGAATATGATATTCCAAAAAGGTTAAGGAACATGGTATGCAGCCAAGAATAACTTACCCAGCAAAAATGAGCCTCCTTTTCCAGGGAAGAAGATGGCCATTTAACGAAATAAATGAATTCTATCTGTTCTCGAGGAAAAAAACAGATCGACACAAAATGTTTGATCTTTAAATACAGAACTCAAGAGATTTCTAAAACGGTAAAAAGAAATCTTGAGAACTATATTTGTGCCATAAAGATATGTAAAGAACACATGTATAATTTGTCCTGGAAACCAGAGGTGGAAAGGAAATTGTATCATAAAAAAGGGTAAAGTGGTGGTATTACATGTCATAAAGAGGAAAAGATAACCTATTATATCTGAGAGAAAGAAAGGAAGGGGATGAACATAATGTGTATCAATTGACATATTCAATTTATGATGAAACTTCTTCCATTTCATTGAAAAGTTAGAGGGAAGGAGTAAGCTAAGGGGAAGGAAATACAGAAATTGTGAGGAAAAGGGGTAAAATGGGGGGGGGAACTTTAATGTGGGGGAGGGATACTAAAAAGGGCAAGTGGTGTTCCCAAGTTTAATACTGGGTAGGGGGGTAAGAGGGAAGGAAAGGAGAAAAGCATAAGCAGGGGTTAACAGGATGGCAAGCAATATAGAATTAGTCATTCTAACCATAAATGTGAATGGGGCAAACTGCCTCATAAAGAGGAAGCAGTTAGCAGACTGGATAAAAAGCCAGAATCCTACCACATGTTGTTTATAGGAAACACACTTGAAACAGTGTGATACATTCAGAACAAAAGTAAAAGGGTGGAGCAGAATCTACTATGCTTTAGGTGAAGCCAAAAAAGCAGGGATATCCACCCTCATCTCAGATCAAGCAAAAACAAAAATTGATCTAATTAAAAGAGGTAAGGAAGGGCATTATATCTTGCTAAAGGGTAGCATAGATAATGAAGCAGTATCAATATTAAGCATATACACACCAAGTAGTGCAACATATAAATTCTTAAAAGAGAAATTAAGAGAGCTGCAAGAAGAAATAGACAGCAAAACTATAATAGTGGGAGATCTCAACCTTTCACTCTCACAATTAGATAAATCAAACCAGAAAATAAATAAGAAAGAAGTCAAGGAGGTAAATAGAATACTAGAAAAGTTTGATATAGATCTTTGGTGAAAGCTAAATGGAGACAGAAAGGAGTACACTTTCTTCTCTGCAGTTCATGGAACCTATACAAAAATTAATCATATACTAGGACATAAAACCCTTAAAATCAAATGCAGTAAGGCAGAAATAGTAAATGCATCCTTTTCAGACCACAATGCAATGGAAATTACATTCAATAAAAATACAGGGGAAAATAGACCAAAAAATAATTGGAAACTAAATAATCTCATACTAAAGAATGATTGGGTGAAACAGCAAATCATAGACATAATTAATAACTTCACCCAAGCAAATGACAATAATGAGACATCATACCAAAATATGTGGGATATAGCCCAAGCAATAATAAGAGGAAGTTTTATATCTCTAGAGGCCTACTTTCATAAAATAGAGAAAGAGGTCAGCGAATTAGGCTTAGAACTAAAATTGCTAGAAAAGGAACAAATTAAAATCCCCCAGACAAACACGAAACTTGAAATTCTAAAAATAAAAGGTGAGATTAATAAAAATGAAAGCAAAAAAGTAACTATTGAATTAATTAATAAAACTAAAAGTTGGTTCTATGAAAAAACCAACAAAATAGACAAACCCTTAGTAAATCTAATATAAAAAAGGAAGGAGAAAAAGCAAATTGATAGTCTTAAAAATGAAAAGGGGGAATTCACCACTAATGAAGAGGAAATTAGAACAATAGTTAGGAGCTACTTTGCCCAACTTTATGCCAATAAATTTGATAACTTAAATGAAATGGAAGAATACCTTCAAAAATATAGCTTGCCCATATTAACAGAGTAAGAAGTAAGTAGTCTAAATAGTCCCATTTCAGAAAAAGAAATAGAACAAGCTATTAACCAACTCCCTAAGAAAAAATCCCTAGAACCAGATAGATTTACATGTGAATTTTACCAAACATTTAAAGAATAACTCCAATGCTATATAAACTATTTGGAAAAAAAAAAAAAGACAGAGTGAAGGAGTCCTACAAAATTCCTTTTATGACAGACACAGTATTGATACCTAAACCAGGTAGGCTGAAAACAGAGAAAGAAAATTATAGATCACTCTCCCTAATGAATATTGATGCTAACATCTTAAATAAAATATTAGCAAAAAGACTATAGAAAATCATCCCCACCATAATACACTATGACCAAGTGGGATTTATACCAGGAATGCAGGGTTGGTTCAATATTAGGAAAACTATTAGCATAATCGACCATATCAATAACCAAATTACCAAAAACCATATGATCATCTCAATAGATGCATAAAAAGCATTTGACAAAATCCAACATCCATTCCTACTAAAAACACTTGAGAATATAGGAATAAATGGACTATTTCTTAAAATAATCAGGAACACATATTTAAAATTGTCAGTAAATATCATATGTAATGGCAATAAACTGTAACCTTTCCCATAAGATCAGGAGTGAAACAAGGTTGCCCACTATCACCATTATATTCAATATTGTACTAGAAACGCTAGCCTTGGTAGAAAGAGCCGAGAAAGAGATTCAAGAAATTAAAGTAGGTAATGACGAAATCAAACTATCACTCTTTGCAGATTACATGATGGTATACTTAGAGAACCCCAAAGACTCTCCTAAAAAGCTATTAGAAATAATTCAGAAATTTAGCAAAGTTGCAGGATACAAAATCAATCCACATAAATCCTCAGCATTTTTATACATTACCAACACAATCCAACAGCAAGGGATACAAAGAGAAATTCCATTCAAAATAACTTTTGATAGTATAAAATATTTGGGAATATATCTTCCAAAGAAAAGTCAGTAATTATATGATCAAAATTACATAACACTTGCCACAAAAATAAAGTCAGATTTAAATAATTGGAAAGACATTAAGTGCTCTTGGATAGAGTGAGCAAATATATTCAAGATGACAATACTCCCTAAACTAATCTATTTATTTAGTGCTATACCAATCAGACTCCCAAGAAAGTTAGAAAAATAACAACAAAATTCATATGGAAAAACAAAAGAGAATTTCAAGGGAATTAATGAAAAAAAAAATCAAATGAAAGTGGCCTAGCTGTCTGATCCAGAACTATATTATAAAGCAGCAGTCACCAAAACCATTTGGTATTGGCTAAGAAATAGAATATTTGATTAGTGGAATAGGTCAGGTTCACAGGACAAGATAGTGAATAAAAATAGCAATCTAGTGTTTGACAAACCCAAAAATCCCAACTTTTGGGATAAGAATTCATTCTTTTACAAAAACTGCTGGGAAAACTTGAAATTAGTATGGCAGAAACTAGGCATGGACCTACACTTAATACCACATATTAAGATAAGATCAAAATGGGTCCATGATTTAGGCATAAAGAATGAGATCATAAATACATTAGAGGAACATAGGATAGTTTACCTCTCAGGCTTGTGGAGGAGGAAGGAATTTGTGACCAAAGGAGAACTAGAGATCATTATTGATCACAAAATAGAAAATTTTGATTATATAAAATTAAGAAGATTTTGTACAAACAAAACTAATGCAAACAAGATTAGAAGGGAAGTAACAAATTGGGAAAACATTTTTACAGTTAAAGTTTCTGATAAAGGCCTCATCTCCAAAATATACAGAGAATTGACTCTAATTTATAAGAAATCAAGCCATTCTCCAATTGATAAATGGTCAAAGGATATGAACAGACAATTTTCAGATGATGAAATTGAAACTATTTCCACTCATATGAAAAAGTGTTCCAAATCAGTATTAATTAGAGAAATGCAAATTAAGACAACTCTGAGATACCTCTACACATCTGTCAGAGTGGCTAAGATGACAGGAACAAATAACGATGAATGTTGGAGGGGATGTTGGAAAACTGGGACACTGGTGCATTGTTGGTGGAGTTGTGAAAGAATCCAACCATTCTAGAGAGCAATCTGGAATTATGCCCAAAAAGTTATCAAAATGTGCATACCCTTTGATCCACCACTGCTACTACTATTCCCACGGAAATACTAAAGAAGGGAAAGGGACCTGCATTTACCAAAATGTTTGTGGCAGCCCTTTTTGTAGTGGCTAGAAACTGGAAAATGAATGCATGCCCATCAATTGTAAAATGGTTAGGTAAATTATGGTATATGAATGTTATGGAGCATTATTTTTCTGTAAGAAATGACCAATAGGATGAATTCAGAGAGGCTTGGAGAGACTTACATCAACCGATGCTGAGTGGAATGAGCAGAACTAGGAGATCATTATACACTTCAACAACAATACTATATGAGGTTATATTCTGATGGAAGTAGATATCTTCAACATAGAGAAGAGCTAATCCAATTCCAATTGATCAATGATGGACATAATCAGCTACACCCAGAGAAGGAACACTGGGAAATGAGTGTAAACTGTTAGCATTTTTTTTCTCCCCAGATTATTTTATCTTCTGAATCCAATTCTTCCTTTGCAACGACAACAATAACAAAAAAATTCGGTTCTGCATATTTATATTGTAGCTAGGATATACTATAACATATTTAATATGTATGGGAATGCCTGCCATCTAGGGGAGGGGGTGGAGGAAAGGAGGGGAAAAATTCAGAACAGAAAGAGTACAAGGGATAATGTTGTAAAAATTGTTATAATTATAATATTAATTTTAAAAAAGACAAATACTAAAAAAAATTAATTGGACAAATGAAAGCTAAAATGACTCAATAAGACATGAAGAATCATTCAAATTAATTAAAAAAAATTTAAAAACAGAAGAAAATGTAAAATATCTCAATGGAAAACAATCAACAATAGATCTAGGAGAGATCATTTAAGAATTATTGAACTACCTGACAACTTTTATCAAAAAAAGGGCCTGGATAGCAAATTTCAAGAAATTATCAAGGAAAACTTCCATGATATCCTAGAATAAGAGGGCAAAATAGTCAGTGAAAGAATCCATCAATCACCTCTTGAAAGAGGTCCCAAAAGTAAGGACAAAGGGAATATATTGAGAAATTCAGGTAATTTGTAAACAAAAATACATATTATAAAGCAATAATCTTCAAAAATATCTGCTACTGTCTAAGAAATAGTTTTTGATCATTGGAATAGATTTGATATACAAGACACTGTAGTCACTAAACTAATGTGATATTTGATAAACAGAGGCACCCTACTTGCTATTTGATAAAAATCTTTTCAGAAAATGGGAAAACAATAGGACACAAACTAGATATAGATCAATACCTCACACTGTATAGCAAAACAAAATCAAAATGGGTGCAGGATTTATACATAAAGGATGATACCATAATCAAATTAGCAGAACAAGAAATAGTTACCTATCAGATCTAGGGGTAGGGAAAGAATTCATGACCAAACAAAAGATAGAGAGTATTAAAAATGGATAATTTTAATTATATTAATTAAAAAAACCTTTTGTATAAACATAACCAATGCAAGCAAGATTAAAAGGAAAGCAGAAAAGTAGAAAATAATCTTTCCAACAAGCATCTCTGAGAAAGATCTTATCTCATACATAGATAGAGAATTGAGTCAAATTTATCAGAATATAAGTCATTCACCAGTTGAAATATTGTCAAAGGCTTTGAACCGGCAGTTTTCAGATGAAAAAATCAAAGCAATCTATCCACTTATAAAGAAATGCTTTAAATCACTTTTGATTAGTGAAATGCAAATCTATGATACCACTTCATTGTTATTAGATTGTTTAATATGATAAAAAAGAAAAGTGATGAATGTTAGAAGGAATAGAGTAAAATTAGTACAAAAAAGTATTGTGAAGTTGTGAACTGATTCAACCATTTGGAATTCTGCCCAAAGGGCAACCAAATTGTGAATACCCTTTGATCCAATGGTACCGCTACAGATCTGTATCCCCAGATGACTTTAAAATGGGAAAAAAAATCTATGTGTGAAAAATTATATATGTAGCAGCTGTTTTTATAGTGGCAAAGAATTAGAAATTGAAAGAATGACTGAATAAGTTTTAGTATATGAATGTAATGGAATATTGTTGTGTAATAAGAAATGCTAAACAGGCAGATTTCAAAAAAAACAAAAAAACAAATAAAAACCCCCAACACAAGCAACATCTGGAAAGACTTGCATGAATGCTTGCAAAGTAAAATAATCAGAAAATCAACATCTTATATACAGCATTATCAACATTGTGTAATGATCAACTTTAAATGATTCACCTTTTCTCAACAACATGATATAAGACAAATAGCAAGGACTCATAAAGGAAAATACTATCTATATCCAGATAAAGAATTGATGAAGTACAAATGAGGGAGGTTAAAGAATGTTTTTAACTTACCTTATTCTTTTTTATGGAGTGTTGCTTTTTTTAAAATTTTTGTTCTTTCACAAATATGACTAGTATTCAAATATGTTTTATGTGCCAGCATATGTATAAACTATATCAATTTACCTATCATCTTTGGAAGAATGTAGGGGAGGGAGAGAAGGAGAAAAATTTTGAACTTAAAAATTATTAAAATGTATGTTAAAATTTTTCTTGATGTAGTTGGGGGAAAATAAAATACTATTTAATTAAAAATACCCACAAAATTCTATTTAACAGTCATTGCTTTAGAGAGAAACTGGAAAAGAAAAACCCCTTCCCGAAGCATTCACTATAAGGGAAAGAGTACCTCCTTGTTACATCTCTGTATGTACCCCATTATAGTATATTAGAATTCTGGTTCATATTAAAACTCATTTATAGAGAGATGTGGATAAGTTGTAAAAATTCAGCATGAAACAAACTCATAGAAGGTTCAGCACAGAAATGAAGGACATGCTTGTAATACAGCACATACTACCAGCCTTGCTGTTTCTCAGGATATAAGGGTTTTTTTTTTTTTTTGTTGTTTGTTTGTTTGTTTGTTTTTTGCATTTACTAGGAAAACAGCTGTTCCTCATGTATTTGGAATCTTAGGTTGAAGGGATGGATACAGAGGGGATTTTGTACTCAAGGAATCCATCAGGTGGAGCCTGGCAGAGGGACCAAAATATACTGCTATTGATTCTGTGTTCAGTAAAAAAAGCATTAAAGTCCATTTGAGGGTATTAATAAGTAGCAAACTGAGGAAGTCTAACCCTTATCACTTTCTCTTTTATTCTTTGCTTCTCATTAGAGTATACTTATCTGCATAGGTGGATTGGTTTAATTTTCCCCTCTTAACTAGATTTGTATCAAGATGAGACAAGTTTAAGTGAAGTTTAAAGACTAACTTGAATGCTTCCCCACCCTGTTCAAATTTCCAAATGTTTTAAGTCTTTCAAGTCAGAAGGTATCTAGACGGGTTCTCTCCTCATCTCTGTTAGCACTTCTGAGAAAAATCTGCTCATCACTTGATTTTCTCATAGATTGGTGTAGCAGACAATTTATTCTAACCAAGAAACTAAGCATTGACCTATGGACCTAAAATAAATTAGTGTGGGGCTAATTTCAGGCAGTGAGCCTAATGGTAATTGGGCAGACTGCCCATGAAAGTGAGTAGATTCTGCATCTCGTTTCATGTGCTTTTCATGATGACCTATGGTTAATATTGGATGACTGTATTCGAAGGGACATCAACAGCAACAATGGCATCAATAATTTTGATGTGTCCACTATTTGTAATATATGGTGTTAGAGTTCATGTATTTTTTCCTATTAGAGATAGATAATAGAACTGCAGCACTTGACATTGGCAAATGTAGATGGGCCAATACTAATTCCATGGGAAAAATAAAATATTTTTTACTAATTGCATTCTGAATATGTATATCAGGATTTGGGTATTCATTTAGATTAATCCAAGATTTCACAAAATGTACTTTAACTAATATCCTTGAGGATGTTGTCTCCTACAAAAATAACAATGAAATTACAATAACAAGAACCCCAATAATAACCACCACAACTCAAGATCAGCTACCTTTGAAAATGTGAAGACATACTATCCTGTCCTACAGCCACTACTGTCATAACTGTATCAAAATTGTGGATTATATTTCTTTAATTTTGTGTTTTATGGGTATATGTGTGTGTGTCTGTGTATGTGTGTAAGGAAGTCCACCCCTCCTTATTCCACTGATACTTATTTTTACCAAATAATAGAGAAAGCCAAACAATTGTTATCTAATTTCATCTCAGAAAACATTCCATAAGAGAGCATACCTTGTGTCAGAAAGAACTAAATTGACATTCTGCCTCTGGCATACACTAGCTGTGTGATCCTGTGCAAAGCACTTGCTAGTTTCCCAAGCAGCTTTATGAGATTATAAAAATTATAATTTGGAAAAAAAAATGCTGACATCACTTGCTAAAGGAAGCTGATCATTGGGAGTATTCTACGTAAATGAAATCATAGATCTTATTAAAATTTCTTATCTGCATTCTCAATGCTATAAGATAGCTTCCCCCAGCTTTCATTGACCCTTTGTGTCATTTTTTATATGATATTCCCCATAGTAGTTGCTATTCTAAATCTATTTTTCGCCTCTGATCTATATTATCCTTTGGGAGATTATTAGGTAAGCAATGATATCACTGCATTCAGGGTAATTTCCAATCATCCTGATATATATTTTTTCACTGTACTCAGATGACTTTGGAGGAGAGAGGGAGGCTTATGATTTTGCACAGCCTTCCCTCACTTAAATCCACTTTACTTACATGCCTTAGTTTCACTTCCCTGATATCATGGTCTCCTTTAAGAATTAAGGACAAAAAAACAACAGGTAACAATATATAAAGTACTGGGCCTGCAGTCAAAGATTTGGATGTACATATGTCTCCAGATATTCGCTAATGGTATGATCCTGAACAAATCACTTAATTGCTGTTGGTCTCGATTTCCTCATCTATAAAATAAAGCTAACTATAGCTTGCTGGGTAACTGTGAAGTTAAAATGAAACACTATTTTTGAAGCATTTTGTAAACTTTAATGATGTTATATAAATGGTAGCTCTTATTAGGACAATTATTTATTGTTATTATCAATTCATTTTTTTTCCTTATCTGAAATCTACTGTGTGTTAGATACCACTTAGCACAGAAGATACAAAGAAGAGCAAAATAGAATCCCTGATCTCAAGAAGTTCACAGTCTAAATAAGGACTTCTTAATTTTTTTCCAGTCATGATCCCTTTTTAAACAATTTTTACATGTCCCCAGTATATAGTCATATACAAGTATATAAACCAAGCATTTAAGGATAATAAGTTGTGATTTTATGATACTCACATTCAGCTATGAGACCCCATATAGGGTCACAAACCAGTTTTAGAAGCTGGAGTCTAAACCATCCCCTATTTTTTCTTTTTTTCTTTCTTTCTTTTATTGTCTAAGAAGACAGTAGACCAAGTCCTCTTTTTATGGCCAAGTTATCACCTTTCTTCTTGGCAATTTTGCTTCACTTTTTTCCTCTAATCTTTAATTTCTCTGTTTTGATTATTTCCTTACTGTTTACATAAATGTCCAGGGTACCTTTATCTTAAACAAACAAAGCACAAAAATATCTTTTATTTAAGTTTCTTTGTTTAGTACTCATCTATTTAATTTATCATCTCCATGGATGTCCATCAATTGGAGAATGGTTGGGCAAATTATGGTATATGAAGGCTATGGAATATTATTACTCTGTAAGAAATGACCAGCAAGATGAATTCAGAAAGGCTTGGAGAGACTTGCATGAACTGATGCTGAGTGAAATGAGCAGAACCAGAAGATCACTATACACTTCAACAACAATACTATATGAAGATATATTCTGATGGAAGTGGATATCTTCAACATAAAGAAAATACAACTCATTTCCAGCTGATCAATGATGGACAGAAACAACTACACCCAGAGAAGGAACACTGGGCATTGAATGTAAAATATTAGCACTACTGTCTATCTATCTAGGTTACTTATACCTTTGGAATCCAATATTTAATGTGCAACAAGAAAATTGGATTTACACACATATATTATATCTAGGCTATACTGTAACACATGTAAAATGTATGAGATTGCCTGTCATCTAGGGGAGGGAGTAGAAGGAGGGAAGGAAAACCTGGAAAAATGAATACAAGGGATAATGTTATAAAAAAATTACTCATGCATATATACTGTCAAAAGGTATAATTATAAAATTAAAAAAATAAGATTTAAAAAAATAATTTATCATCTCCTATTTCTCCTCAATTTTACAAACAAAAATTTAAGAACAAAAAAGCTTCCTACACATATACAGTTATCTTCTTAAATATATTTCACTTTTCAATCCATGACAATTTGGCATCAAATTCCACCACCCCACTGGAATTATTTCTCTAAAGTGAAAAATGATCTCCTTAATCTCAGGGCCAATAGCATTTTAAAATTCCTCATTCTTCTTGTTTTGTTTTTTTTTTTTGAATCTTTAAAGACCATTAATTAGACCCTCCTCCTGAATACTGTCTTTCTGGTGAATTCCATGATAGTACTTTTAGTTTTCTTTTTGCTATTCTAACTGCTCCTTCTTAGTTTCAATTGCTGTATCATCATCTGTCTTACTCTTTAATCATAAATGTACCTAAAAGATCTGTCCTGGTCATTTCTTTTATCCTCTCTTCAAATCTTCTCTAAGTGATTTCATTAATTCTCATGAGAGAAAAATCAATATCTGTGAAGAGATCTGCTTTTTTCAACATATGCATTACTTTATTACTCCAGAATCCAGCTCTATATTATTCTGTTAGACATTTCCACTTTGGTACATTAAATTGTCATCTCAAGCTTAACATTTCTAAAAAAGAGTTTTTGTATGTGAGGTTTCTTGCCCTTTTCCCCAAAATTCTATTTCTGTGATGATACCATAATCCTTCTAGTCACTAGGGTTGATTACTTTTCTGTTATGGTCAACTTTTTCTTTTCCTCTTCCTTCCATATTCAATCAGAAATGTCTTTTCTTCTACCTGTCCAACATGTCATTTATGTGACCCCCTTCACTCACTACACATGGCCACAATACTAGTTCCAGTTTTAATCACTTCTTATGTGGATGATTGAAAAATATTCTTAGTCATTGATTTGTATTTTTTATTGTTTGATTATAAATTCATCTACCCTATTGTGGCCAAAATAATTTTCCAGAAGCACAGATTTGAATATGTCTCTTGAATTTTCAAAAAAAAATTGTAACTCATCATGGCTATTAGAAAAATTAACCAGTTCTTGGGCTTGAAGTTGTAAATGTTTTACTATCTGCTTCCTGTTTATTCTTTTTATTTTTTCTTTAATTTTTTTTTGTTTTTAAAGTCATTTCCCAGCATATCTATCCCCTATTTAATGTCTCTTGTAATAAAAGAACAGTGTAAAAAAAAAGGACTTTCCAAAATAATTCAAATGAAAATACACAAAAGACATTACTATCTACAGAAGCAGCAAGGGGATGAGCAATGAATGAAGGTTGATCTTATCAGTTTTGACTCTAAGAGGGAATAACTTAATAATTCAGTTGGGTATAGAAATCTATGCAACCCTATAAAGAAGAAGGAAGTGAAAGGAAAGAAAAAGGAGGGGCTGGATATAAAGGAGAGCAGAAACACTAGGGGAAAAAAATGGAAAAGAAGGAGAGAGAGTTATAAGAGATAAGGTTATGGGTTGGGTGTCAAAAACAAAAATACTATTGAGGTCAGAGTGAAAAGAGAGCATAAAAGTATATGCAGGGGAAAAATAGGATGGAGGGAAATACAAAGCTGGTAACCACAACTGTGAATGTGAATGGGATAAAATTTATCATAAAATGGAAATTATAAACAGAGTGGATAAAAAAAGAATCCTACAATATGTTAATTACAAGAAATACATTTGACACAAAGAATCACGTTCAAAGTAAAGGTAAAACGCTGGAACAGAATTTATTATGCTTCACCCAAAGTAAAATAGACAGTGGTAACAATTCTGATCTCAGATAAAGGAAAAGTAAAAAAAATATATCTAAATAAAAGAGATAATGAAGGCAAGTACATCTTGATAAAGGATATCATAAAGAATGAAAAAAGGCATATACACCAAATGGTAGAACAGCTAGATTGCTAGAGAAGATTTTAAGCCATTTACCAGAAGTAACAGATAGCAAAACTATATTAGCAAGGGACCTCAACCTTCTCCTCTCAGAATTAGACATCTTATACAAAATAAACAAGAGAGAAACTAGAGAGATTAAAAGGATTCTAGAAAAACTAGGTATGACAGACCTCTGGAGAAAATTGAATAGACACAAAAAGTAATACATCTTTTTCTCAGTAGTACATGGTACCTACACAAAAATTGACCATGTATTAGGGCATAAACACCGTATAATTGATTGCAGAAAGAAATAGTAAATGCTTGCTTTTTAGACCACAGTGCAATAAAAAATATATTCAATAAAGGACCAGGGAAAGATAGACTAAAAACGAATTGTAAATTAATCTAATTTAAAAAAAAATGAGTGGGTCAAACAACAAACCATTCATAATGTCATGCAAGAGAATGACAAAACCAATGGGATGTCACCAAAGCAATTCTTAGGGAAATTTTTATATATCTAAATAGCTATATGAATAAAATAAAGAGGTTATCAATGAATTGGACATCCAACTGAAAAACAAAAATAAATTAAAATCCTCCAATTATAAGCCAAATTAGAAATTCTAAGAAACAAAGGAGAAATTTACAAAACTGAAACTAAGAAAACTATTGAATTAATTTAAAAAACAACAAAAACTCGAGTTGGTTTTATGAAAAAAACCAACAAAATAAACCTTTCATTAACTTAATTAGAAAAAGAAAAGAAAAAAAAATCATCAGTATCTAAAGTGAAAATGGTGAACTTAGTACCAGTGAAAAAGAAATTAAAGCAATAAATATGAGCTATTTTGCCCAACTGTATGATAGCAAAACTTAAAATGTAAGTGAAATTGATGAATATTTATAAAAATATAGATTTCCTGGATTAACAAAATTAAATAAATTCTTTAGAAAAATAAATTGAACAAGCCATTAATGAACATCCTAAGAAAAAAATCTTCAGAGCCAAATGGATTCACAAGTGAATTCTACCAAACATTTAGAGAACAATTCATTATAATAATATGTAAACTACTTGGATAAAATAGATAAAGAAAGAGTTCTGCTCAATTCAAAATTGTACTGATACCTAAATCTGGAAGAGCCAAAACAGTGAAAGAGAATTACAAACCAATCTTTGTAATGAATATCAATACAAAAAATTTAAATAAAATATTAGCAACTTCTCAGGAAGATAATATATCATGACTAACTGGGATTTAACAGAAATGCAGGGCTGGTTTAATATCAGGAGAACTATTTCTATAACTGACCATATTAATACCAAAACTATCAGAAATCATTTTATAATTTCAATGGATGAAGAAAAAACTTTTGATAAAATACAGCACCCATTCCTATTAAAATAGTAGAAAGCCTAGAGATAAAGGTAGCTTTCCTTAAAGTACAAAGTAGTATCTATTTAAAACCAACAGAAAGCATTATTTCTAATGTAGAGAACCTGGATGCATTCTCAATAAGATCAGAAGTGAAACAACAATGCCCATTATCACCACTGTTATTTAACATTGTACTAGAATATGTTGGTTTTAGCAATAAGAAAAGAAAAAGAAATTAAATTAATTAATATAAGCAGTGCTGAGATAAAGCTATCTATTTAAAATCTATAAATGTAGAATAAAAATCTAGAATTTTAAATAAAACCATAAAAACCATCAGCATTTCTATATTTTACTGACAATGACCATTAGTTGGAGATAAAAAGAGAAATTTCATTTAAAATAACTGTAGACAACATAAAATATGTAGGGATCTTTCTGCCCACACAGACCCAAAAGCCATATGAATACAATTACAAAACACTATTCACACAAATAAAACTAGATCTAAACAAATGGAAAAATATCAAGAGTTCACAGGTAGATAGAGCTAATAGAATAAAAAGGACAATTCTGCCTAAATTGATTTACTTGTTCAGTACCATACCAATCAAACTGCCAAAAATTATTTTATAGACTAGAAAAAGTATAACAAAATTCACCTGGAAGAAAAAAAGATCAAGTATATCAAGGGAATTAATGGAAAAAAATACAAAGGCTAGTAGCTTAGCAATATCAAACCTAAATGTGTAATATAAAGTAGTCTTCTTCAAAACAATTTGGTCCTGGCTAAGAAATAGTAGTGGATCAGTGGAATGGATTAGATATATACAACAAAATAATCAGTGCTTATAGTAATTCAATATTTGATAAACCCAAAACCCCAACTTCTGAAATAAGAACTCCCTATTTGATAAAAATTGCTGGGAAAACTGGAAAACATGTCAGAAATTCAGCATAGACCTACATCTCATACCCCGTACCAAAACAAGGTCAATATAGGTACATGATTTTGGCATAAAGGATGATATGATAAAAAAAAAAAATCAGTAGAGCAAGAACTAATTTACTTATCAGATCTTGATGAAAGGAGAAATTTATGACCAAAAAAGAACTACAGAACATTATGAAAGGCAAGGTAGACAACTTTGATTACATTATTAAATGTATTAAATTATATAATTTAAAAGGTTTTGCAGAAACAACAGAAGCACAAAGGAATGGGAAAAAATCTTTACAACCTCTGTTTCTGATAAAGGTCTCTTTTCTAAAATATTGTGTCAAATTTATGAGAATATAAGTTATTCCCCAATTGATAAATGGTCAAATGACATGAAGTCTATTTTGTTGTTGTTATTGTTGTTGAGGCAATTGGGATTAAGTGACTTGCCCAGGGTCACATAGCTAGGAAGTGTTAAGTGTCTGAGGCCAGATTGTAACTCAGGTCCTCCTGACTTCAGGGCTGGTGCTCTGAACAGACTAATTTCACATGACAAAATTAAAGCCATCTAAAGTCATATGAAAACCTACTCTAAATCACTACTGATTAGAGAAATGCAAATTGAAACAATTCTGAAATATGACCTCACATCTGCCAGATTGGCTAAGATCACAGGAAATATAATTATAAGTGCATAAGGAGACATGGAAAAACTGGTAGGCTAATGCATTATTAATGGAGTTGTGAAATGATCCATCAATTCTGGAGAGCTGTCTGGAACGATGCCCAAAGGACTATCAAACTGGCATACCCTTTGATCCAGTAGTGCCATTCCTGGATCTGTATCCCAAGGAATTATAAAGGAGGGAAACACATGTGCATAAATGTTTGTAACAATTATTTTGGTGATAACAAAGAATTGGAAAATGAGTAGATTCCCATCAATTTGAAAATAACTTAAAAAAACTCTGGTAAATGAAGATAATGGAATATTATTGTTCTATAAAACTATATATATATATATATATATATATATATATATATATATATATATATATATATATATATATATATATATATATATATATGCTGATTTTTAAGGGCCTGGAATTATATATACTAATAGCAAGAATATTGTAGGATCATCCATGAAAGACTTGGTTCTTTTCCAGTACCAATAGACTTTGGACAGAAAATGCCATCTACATCTAGAAAAAGAAATATGGAATTTAACTGTAAATTAACACATGCATGTTCACTTCTTTTTTTTTTCTGTTTTTTTTTTATATTCCTATGTTTTTTCCCTTTTGCTCTGATTTTTCTCTCTCAACATGATTCATAAAGCAATGCATATTAAAATAAATAAACAAATGAATGAATGAACAAACAAACAAATAAATAAATAATAAATGGAATTATTCTATGTTAGGATTATTACTAGATGTTAAGTCAGTAAAATAGAGCAGGATGTAAGTGATTTTATAGGTGCATACCCTGTGATTGAAGAGTCAATCTCTTCAGGTCAAAAAAGGAGAACTTACACTTCTTTTAATTTGGATAAAATTAAGGATTTAAAAAAAGTTTGCACTCTTTATGGGGCCACATCATCTTATGTTAACATGTTACTAGATAATTTGGCTTATGAAATCCTAACCCCTAATTATTGGAAATCTATAGCTAGGACATGTCTAGAACCTGGACAAAACTTGGTGTGGATTTTGGAATATCATGGATTCAAGTCAGATGCAATAGGGAAACAGGAGTTAACAGACAATTCACTTTTGACCAACTAGCTGGTGAAGGTCAGTATGGAGAGAATTCAGAACAGATTAATTACCCCACAAGAGTTTATGAGCAGATCACAACTGCTGCAACAAAAGCTTGGAGTTCCTCTCTGGACAGAAAGATCAAGGGGAAGCCTTCACAAAAATAGAGCAAAGTCCCAATGAACCTTTTGCGGATTTTGTGGGTTGTGTGCAAACTGCTGTCAAAAAGAACCATTGGAGAAAATGCAGCTACAGAAGTAATGACCAGACATCTGGCTATGGAGAATGCCAATGAGGTTTGCAAGAGAATTATATGGGGACTTAACAAAGATGCTTCTTTAGAGGAGATCATAAGACACTGTGCTACAGTGAGCACCAATGCTTATTATACTCAGACTATGATGAACATGGAAAGACAGAGTCCCTCCTGGTAAAGGACTTCCAGAATGTCCATCAATTAGAGAATGGTTGGATAAATTATGGTATATGAAGGTTATGGAATATTATTGTTCTGTAAGAAATGACCAACAGGAGGAATACAGAGAGTCTTGGAGAGACTTACATCAACTGATGCTGAGTGAAACGAGCAGAACCAGAAGATCATTATAGACTTCAACAATGATACTGTATGAGGATGTATTCTGATGGAAGTGGATATCTTCAACATAGAGAAGAGCTAATCCAATTCCAATTGATCAGTGATGGACAGAATCAGCTACATCCAGAAAAGGAACACTGGGAAAGGAGTATAAACTGTGAGCACTTTGTTTTGTTTTGTTTTGTTTTTCTTCCCAGATTATTTTTAGCTTCTGAATATAATCCTTCCTTTGCAACAGCAACAACAACAAAATTCGGTTCTGCACATATAAATTGTACCTAGGATATACTATAAAATATTTAATATGTATGGGAATGCCTGGCATCTAGGGGAGGGGGTAGAGGGAAGGAGGGGAAAATTTTGGAACAGAAGGGAGTACAAGGGATAATGTTGTAAAAAAATTACCTATGAATTTGTACTGTCAAAGAAAATGTTGTAATTACAAAAATTAATTAAATATATTTATATATATATATATATATAAATATAAATAAAGGACTTCCAGAGAAACTCATCGATGTTTTCAATGTGGAAAAGTTGGACATCTAAGAGCTCTATGTAGATATGGATATAGAGTGAGAAGACAGGGTAAGAGAAGACCTAAAACTGCATGTCCAAAATGTCACAAGGGCTTCCACTGGGCCTCAGAATGTAGTTTGACCCAGGGAAATGAGAGGCAGAGCCCATCTCAAAGAACTCAATCAAAAGATAGGTGGGACATGATGGCAACTGAGGTTATACCCAGGGAGCCTTTAGAAGGTCAGGACTCTGATTTGATCAACCAGCAGAAAAGCAATCACATGGCAGAAAGGGATTACCTGATCAGTCAGCCAAAAAGCAATCAGATAGCAGAAATGGATTATACTTGGGGAGAATACAGGCCTTTTAAACCAACAGGCCAGTGTCCAGTGCAAACAGCTCCAATATAATTGCCATATGATGAGAAGAGATTAAGAAAGTGGTAAATAAAAGGAAATTAGATAGATTAACTGCCTGAGAGTGAGGGTTTGTTTGTATTTTAACAGACAGAGAAGGAAACAGATGGGTGGCAGCAAGCATCTGGAGAGAGACAGAAAAGGAGAAAAACCTCAAAACAAAGGAGAAGATCTAAAGAAACCTCTGACAATGAAAGAGCATGGCTGATAAGGAAACTGTTAAAGAACTTTAAAACCAGCAGGAATCATTGGATTCCCTAACACAAGATGAGACTATTGTAGGACTTTAAAACTTGCAGGAATTATTGGATTCCTGACACATGAACTAATGGACAATGGATTCCTTTTGGATTGTTCCTAGGCTTATGAATTCCTCATGTTGATTCTTGTTATTTGTTACATCACTTCTAGCATGTATTATGTTACTATGTGCTTATGTAATCTATGTAATTATGTGTAATATCTCCCATATTGATGGATTTATGTATATCTGTTTCAAGGTTATGACCACTCTGTGTTCTAAATCAAAAGAAAGGGGGAGATGTTAGGCTTATTACTAGGTGCTAAGTAGGTACTTAACAATTCTCTAGCTTAGAGTTTACACCTTTAAAAGGAGTTTACACCTTTAGACTTCTGAAAGGAGTTTACATGTTTAAAGGAGTTAACACATTTAAAGGAGCACATTCATTGGTTTTGTAAGGAGTTCCTACAAGCCCATGGAATACCCACAAGCCCATTCTCTGGGAGGATATAAGGAGCCAGGATTCAGGAAGGAGAGGCATTTGAGATTCTACTGTGGTGCTGGCTGTGGACACTTGGACAAGGGCAGATTCACAAGTCTAAAGGAAAAGCTTGCTTATGGACTTCTGGGAGATTCACAACTAGGATTGACTTCTGGAAAACCCACAATCCCACACTCTTGGAGGCAGAGTCTGATTCATCCCCTCATCTACCTTCCTGCTGATTGGAGGCTTTGGATTCAGAGGAAGCTGGAGACTGAGGCTGGCTGGAGATATTCTGACAAGATCTCATTGGGGAACCAAGGAAAGAGATCGGCCTCTATTAAAACTAGCTGGACCCCAGGAAAAGATTCAAGACTTTGAAGGACACAATAGAGGATCTGGACTTTAACTCCGGGCTGCATTTTGGGATGATTGAACTGAACTAAAAGGAAGGCTGCCTCCAAAAGCCCCCCAAGAGATCTGCCCCCAGAGAACTATAGCAATTAAGAGACAATGGGACATTATAATTCTAAGCATTCCTAAAGATTTTGTGGCGGGTAGTTCTTCTAACTTCATTTTAGCTCCTCTTTCTGACCTGGAACCCCACCAAAAGCTCCATCCTCCAGAAAGTCCTCTGCCAAAAACCAGCAGGGCTCTGTCCCTCTCCCTCTGCACTCAGTGGGTATGTTATTCTTTTTTGCCCAGGTCAGTGTCCCAGATGTACAGTGGGGCCTGGCATTTTCAATCAGCTGAGGTTCCCTAGTCTTCCTGGACTCAGACTCCCACTCTACAAACAGTCCAGGAGGTGAACATATCTGTGGTTCCAGCTGAGGCTCCAACCACCCACAACTTACCCCCGGAATCCCCAGTTCTTGTTTCTATAGAGTTAGACTGGAGGTATTTGCATTTAAGGGTTAATCCCAGGGTCTTTCTTCTTGGGTTGTATTTGAAGGACCCCTCTTTTGTCCCAAGCCTTCTTGATCTTTCACCTGTTTATGTTTGCCCTGAGGTGCAAATTTACCAACATCTTCCACCATATTTCCAGAATCTTCCCTACATTTATTTTCCATTGTATTTTTATTTATTGTGTTAAACATTATTTTATTACATTTTAGTATGCTTCAGCCTACATTTGGGCATGTATTTAACATCTTTATTATTCTACATTAGTATCTTCTTGAAGCCAGAAGTTGTTGCTTTTTGTTTTTGTTTTTGGCTTTGTATCCTTTCTACCTGTTATAGTGCTTTCATATAATAGGAAATTAATATATGAATATTGAATGAAAAGATTCATAAAATATTTATTGAGTAAATAACATATACAAGGCTTATAGATCGGAACTAGTCCTATGATTTCATTAATATGCAGAAATCCCAAGTGAGATTACTCCTTCTACTAAAGTAGGTTGGCATTTTTTCTCTACAATTAGAATATCAGTTACCTAGAGTACTAAGATGCCATATAATTTGCCCCTTGTCACATGGCCAGTATGTATTAGAACCATGAACTCAAATTGTTCTTGGGAAGGGGGAAGAGAATAAGTATTTATTATTAAATACCTACTATATTTCAGGTAATGTGCCGAGAATTGTACAAATATTATTTAATTTAATGATCACAAGTTACCCTAGGATATATTAATATTAACATCCCCATTTTAAGTTAAAATACTAAACAGCAAGAACATGAAGGGAAGAAATCAAGAAGACACATATGAGCTCATTTGTTAAGTAATACTATAAATTTTTCACCAGAGGGAAAACACTTTAGGGATGTTGTAAACTGCCTGGCTTTTAAAAAAATGATCTCTTCCAATTGACTTAAAAAAATATGAACTTATAAAACATCTGTCTTTCCTCTCTAGTGCAGTTGTTTACAGAAGAATACACCTTTTTGAAAACTGGAGTAATTTCTGTTTCCTCAGGAAAACAGGTGTCAAAATATGTAGAAAAATAAATTAACAAATTGATAAAATAACCTTGAACATTTTATCTTCCCAACTCTAAATAATTTTGTTAGATTTGAGATTCTCCCTACATATTTTTTAGAGTCATCATCTATATCCTTGGGTTCCCAGAGGTTAAGAGGAATGAGATATTTGTTTCTGACCCTTGTCTTTATAATATCAATATATCAGGAAACATTTATATAGTATAGCTATCAAATTAGTAGGAAAATGGAGTTTACAAATCTTTGCTTAAGGTAAATAAATACTCAGCTAATCAAACTGAAACTTGTATCCCCAACTGCATGGGAAGAATTAGGTCAGACACAAATCTAAATTTTGATGCTAATTTTTTGGTATGCAAACTAAAAATAAGAAAACATTTAGAGAGGGAGGGAGGGAGAGAGAGAGAGAGAGAGAGAGAGAGAGAGAGAGAGAGAGAGAGAGAGAGAGAGAGAGAGAGAGAGAGAGAGAATAAGAGAGGGAGGGAGGGAGGAAGGAAGGAGGGAAGAGGGTAAGAGAGAGGCAGAGAGACAGAGACAGAGAGACAGAGAAAATAAATTGCTCCCAGTGATCCAAACAATATAAACAATTTGAAATAACTTTTTTTTTCCTTTTAATTTGCCTTTGAGAGGTGAAATAACTGAGTAGTCAGAGTATTTATTTGGAATCTTGTTAGAATGAAATTCAAATTCTTTTTCAAATGCTTACTAGCTATGGGGTAATAGACAAGTTACCCTGTTTAAGGCTCAGCTAATTTTAACAGATTTGAAATAGGTTGACAACATATAATTTGTTTTGGTTCCCTCTTCCATTGCCATATACATCCTTTCCAATTTATTTCCCAATCCTACACTGTTTTCCAGTCATGATTTTAGTATAGATATCATTCAGTTTGGGTATGGATATTTTGTGATTTCTTCCCAGCAAACCTTCCTTTCATTAGCAATTCTTTATTTTCTTGTCATTTCCCCAGTAGCAAGAAGCTTCTTTCTTAAGTGTTATCTAGTCAGTAACACTAACCTTCTTATAACTTTTCAATGACTATAGCCTCTCTCATAGCAAATTAAATTTACCAATTTACCATTCATGAACTTTAAAGCTTTCTACTAGTCACGATCCAATTGCTTAATTGACTTTTTCCACTGCACTTTAACTTGAGGTGGGTGCTCTAGCAAATTAAATCTACTCACTGTTCTACCTAGATTACTTGATTTCTCCTGTCCATTAGTCTTTATACATACCATTTTTTCCTCACAGAAGGGCATTTATGTAATACAAATAAAATTAAAGTTTGCTTTTGTTTGACCTTTCATATTTTCAAATTACTTCGACATACTTAATCTTATTTGGTTGTCACAACATGTCTTTGAGAAATGTATATATGGAAAGTACTATTAGATGGGTTTTTAGAAATCTTAAGGAACTTTCACAGATTGAAGAAATGATGTAATATGGTAGAAAGAAGTCAGAAAAACTGGTTGTAAGACCTCTTTCTGATACTCACTTTCTTTGTAAATTTGGGCTAATCACTTGATTTCTGTGAATCTGTTCCTTTCTCTGTAAAATAAGGTAATTATACTAGCTGATATCTAACATTCTTCCCAATTCTAAACTTTTTTTTTGCCTCATATCATAATGTGATACAGTGGAAAATATACTTTGAAGTCTGAAGACCTGAGTTCAAATCCCAGCACATCAATTTACTATCAGTTTGACTTACAAATCATTTAACCTCTTTTGGCCTTAGTTTTGTTTGTTTGTTTGTTTGTTTGTTTGTTTTTATTATTTTTAAGGATGGATGCTATTGGATCACCTGTAAGTTTCCTTCATATTTTTAATCTGTGAACCTGTCATGATGTAAGAAATTCTTAAAGAAGATATAGAGCTTAATCAATAAACTTGTTCAATCTTATTCAGTCATTTAATGGCAGAGTCTAGGAACTTTAATGGAACTTTGGCCTTCTTATTCTTTGCACACTTCCTTTCTACCTATAGAATTGATCTCTTTTTTATTCCCAGTCTTACTTCTTCCACCAAATATTTCTTGTTCCCAGTTCCCTTGATTTCCTGCAGGTCCCAAATAAAATCCTACCTTTTATAAGAAACCTTTCCCAATCTCCATTGATTTTAGTGTTTTTATTTTGATTATTTCCAATTTATCTTAGATAATATGATTGCTATATGATAGTATATAGGTATATATTGTATTCTCCATTTGACTGTGAGTTTATTGTGAGGAAAGATTATTTTTTGCCTTTTTTGTATCCATAATGGTAGGTATAACACCTTGAAAATAGAAAGTACTTAATGAATGTTTATTGATGCAGCAAGGTGACATGGCAATTAGAGCATCAAGCCTGGAGTCAGGAAAATTTGAGTTCAAATCCAATCTCATACATTTATTAGATTTGTGACCTTGGACAGTCACTTGACTATTGTTTACCTCAGTTTTCTTAATTATAAAAGGGGGGGGTAATGAAAACTTTTCCCAAAGGAGGCAGAGCCAAGATGGCGGAGAAGAAACACACAACTCTGTGAACGTCCTCACTCACTCACAACCAATTAAATAAATCAGCCTCAGAATAAGCCCAGGACTGATAGATACCACAAGGACTGGAAGCACGACTTACCAGCTGAAGAGAATCTGGAGTTTCAACAGGAAAGGTCAGTTCCCAGGGGAGGAAGAAGAGAGGCCAGCACAGACGGCTGGGTGCTCGCATACTGCGCCCATTGCGCTGGGAAGGGCTCTGGGATCAGAGAAGCCACTGAGGTAAAGGAATCTGGCACAGGCTGTTAGCTCTTCTCTGCTAATTATTTAGAAGTTCAGAAGAGAAAGCCAAAATATTTTAAAACTCAGATTAGATTTTCCCAGGACCCTGGAGGTGACTCAGCAGATCTGGGCACCAGGGGGTGTGGCCTCAGCTACCACCTGAGAATAGTTAAGAGATTGACAAGTGGGTGGATACGGCCCAAGGCAACACACACTGCCTAGCTTAGCTGGAGGGAGTGGAACTCAGCTCCAGGAAGTCCCAGAGAAGCGGAACCTTTGAACTAGGGACGGCGGTTTCTGGCAGATACTTCCAGTTTGAGCACAGGGGCTTCTCACGTCACCTGATGCAGATATCCACGCCCCACCCGGACACATAGGCTGGGCTTTGTGCTGTCTTTACTATTCAACGCCCTCAAGCACAGCAGTGCTAATCACCTCTGAGGCACTTCCAGGGAGGGGGTGGGGAACTCTCTCCCAGAGCTCTATCTTAGCTCAGGTGCAGGAGCTGCTGCATCCATCCAGTCTGGGAGGAAGCTGGTAAAGAAGTAAATAAATAATTACCTACCCCAGGGACAGACCCCAAAAGATTTTTTTTAAATATGAGCAAAAAGGCCAGAAAAACTATAGATTCCTTCTATACAGAGAAAGAGCGGGTATCTAACCCCAAGGAAGTTAACAGCAGAGAGACAGCAGATAACAACCTAAAGGGGAACTATTCCTGCCCCCCATCACATAACTCTCTCCTAGAAGAAACTCTTAAAAAATTGAGGGAGTTTGAAGAAAAATGGGGAAAGGAAAGGGAAACTATGATAGAGAATAACAACGTCCTGAAATTGGAATTGGAAAAAATAAAGAATTCACAAGAGATGCAGGGAAACAAAATTTATGAATTAGAAAATCTTAAAAAAACACAGGAAAGTAGGATTTCTGAATTGGAAAAGATAAAAAAGTCTCAAGAAAATAGAATTTCTGAATTGGAAAAAGAAAATAATTCTCAAAAAAAAATTAGGGAAATGGAAAAAAATTCAATAGAGCAAAATAATTCATTTAAAAATGAAATTGGGCATTTACAAAAAGAACTAAAAACTGTGAAAGAAGAAAATAACTCCTTAAAAGTCAGGATGGAACAAATAGAAACGAATGATTCACAGAGAACCCAAGAATCAGTCAAACAAAACAAAAAAAATGAGAAGCTGGAGAACAACGTCAAATACTTACTGGGAAAACCTATAGACCTGGAAAATAGATCTAGGAGAGATAATCTGCGGATTATTGGACTTCCAGAAAACTATGACCGAAAAAAGAGCCTAGATTCTATTTTACAGGAAATTATCAAAGAGAACTGTCCAGAGATAATAGAAACAGAAGGGAAAGTAGATGTGGAAAGAATTCATCGAACTCCTTCTGAAATAGACCCTAAAAAAAGAACACCACGGAATATAGTGGCTAAGCTGCAGAATTACCACACAAAGGAGAAAATCCTGCAAGCAGCTAGAAAAAAAAAACAATTTAAATACCAAGGTGCCACAATAAGGGTCACCCAAGATCTGGCTGCCTCCAAATTAAAAGATAGAAGGGCCTGGAACCTGATATTCCATAAGGCCAAAGATCAAGGACTGCAACCAAGAATGAACTACCCAGCTAAGTTTAGCATCTTTTTCCATGGAAAAAGATGGTCATTCAATGAAAGAGAGGAATTCTATATGTTTCTAAGAAAAAAACCAGATTTAAACAAAAAATTTGATCTACATCCACAAGACTGAAGAGAAACAGAAAAAGGTACACAGAACCCTTGAGAACTGTAACTCTGTTGTGGGTATATAAAAAGTACTCAAGGATAATTTGATTTTACTGATATAAAAGAAAAAAAGGGGGGTGTAGTAAAGGGAAGGAGGTCGGTTCAGAAAAAGGGGAAGGAATGATAAAAAGAGGGAAACTACATCCCAGGAAGAGGCATAGAAAATACACCATATCTGAGGGAACTTAGTGAGGGGGAGAATCATTGTATGAATCTTACTCTCATCAGGAGAGGCTCAAAGAGTAAATAATTAACATATTTGTTTTTCAGAGAATTTTCTCTCACCTCATTAAAAGGGGGGAGAGGAAAAGGGAAAAGGAAAAGGAGAATAAGTGAAGGGACTTAGAGGGAGGGGGGAGGGATACTAAAAAAAAAAAAAGGGAGGGTTGCGCGTCACAAGGGGGGTCTGTAAATTAAATATCGTGGAGGGGGATCAGGGGGGTCAAGGGAAAAAAGCATAATCTGGGGATAATACGATGGCAGGAAATACAGAATTAGTAATTTTAACTGTAAATGTAAATGGGATGAACGATCCCATCAAACGGAGACAGATAGCAGACTGGATCAAAAAGCAGAACCCTACAATATGTTGTCTACAGGAGAGACACTTAAAGCAGGGAGATACATACAGAGTAAAGGTAAAAGGTTGGAACATAGCCTATTATGCTTCAGGTAAAGCCAAAAAAGCAGGGGTAGCTATCCTTATCTCAGATCAAGCAAAAGCAGAAGTACATCTCGTTAAAGGAGATAAGGAAGGAAACTATATCCTGCTGAAAGGTAGCATAAATAATGAAGCCATATCAATACTGAACATATATGCACCAAGTGGTATAGCATCTAACTTTCTAAAGGAAAAGTTAAGAGAACTGCAAGAAGAAATAGACAGTAAAACTATAATAGTGGGAGATCTCAACCTTGCACTCTCAGATTTAGACAAATCAAACCACAAAACAAACAAGAAAGAAATTAAAAAAGTAAATAGAACATTAGAAAAACTAGGTATGATAGACCTTTGGAGAAAACTGAATGGCAATAGAAAGGAATATACTTTCTTCTCAGCAGTTCATGGATCCTATACAAAAATAGACCATATATTAGGACATAAAGATCTCAAAATTAAATGTAGGAAGGCAGAAATAATAAATGCCTTCTTCTCAGATCACAATGCAATAAAAGCTACATTCAGTAAAAAGTTAGGGGTAAATAGACCAAAAAGTAATTGGAAACTGAATAATCTCATCTTAAAGAATGACTGGGTGAAAGAGCAAATTATAAAAACAATTAACAATTTCACCCAAGATAATGACAATGATGAGACATCATATCAAAGTCTTTGGGATGCAGCTAAAGCAGTAATAAGGGGAAATTTTATATCTTTAGGGGCTTATTTGAAGAAAATAGAGAAAGAGAAGATTAACGAATTGGGCTTACAACTTAAAAGGCTAGAAAAAGACCAAATTATAAACCCCCAACCAAAAATTAAACTTGAAATACAAAAATTAAAAGGAGAAATCAATAATATTGAAAGTAAAAAAACTATTGAATTAATAAATAAAACCAAGAGTTGGTTTTATGAAAAAGCCAATAAAATAGATAAACCTTTGGTAAATTTGATCAAAAAAAAGAAAGAGGAAAATCAAATTGATAGTCTTACAAAGGAAAAGGGGGATCTTTCCACCAATGAAGAGGAAATTAGAGAAATAATAAGGAGTTACTTTGCCCAACTTTGTGCCAATAAATTTGATAACTTAAGTGAAATGGATGACTTCCTCCAAAAATATAGGCTCCCTAGATTAACAGAGGAGGAGATAAATTGCTTAAATAGTCCCATTTCAGAAAAAGAAATAGAACAAGCTATTAATCAACTCCCCAGGAAAAAATCCCCAGGGCCAGATGGATTCACATGTGAATTCTACCAAACATTTAAAGAACAATTAGCCCCAATGTTATATAAATTATTTGAAAAAATAGGGGATGAAGGAGTCCTACCAAACTCCTTTTATGACACAGACATGGTACTGATACCTAAACCAGGTAGATCGAAAACTGAGAAAGAAAATTATAGACCAATCTCCTTAATGAATATTGATGCTAAAATCTTAAATAAGATATTAGCAAAAAGAATTCAGAAAATCATCTCCAGGATAATACACTATGATCAAGTAGGATTTATTCCAGGAATGCAGGGCTGGTTTAATATTAGGAAAACTATTAATATAATTGACCATATTCATAATCAAATTAATAAGAACCATATGATCATCTCAATAGATGCAGAAAAAGCATTTGACAAAATCCAACATCCATTCCTACTAAAAACTCTTGAGAGTATAGGAATAAATGGACTATTCCTTAGAATAATCAGGAGCATATATTTAAGACCTTCAGTAAGCATAATATGCAATAGAAATAAACTGCAACCTTTCCCAGTAAGATCAGGAGTGAAACAAGGTTGCCCACTATCACCATTACTATTCAATATAGTACTAGAAACGCTAGCCTTGGTAGAAAGAGCCGAGAAAGAGATTCAAGGAATTAGAGTAGGAAATGAGGAAATTAAACTATCACTCTTTGCAGATGACATGATGGTATACTTAGAGAACCCCAAAGACTCTGCTAAAAAGCTACTAGAAATAATTCAAAATTTCAGCAAAGTGGCAGGATACAAAATAAATCCACATAAATCCTCGGCATTTTTATATATCACTAATAAAATGCAACAGCAAGAGATACAAAGAGAAATTATATTCCAAACAAATGTTGAGAGTATAAAGTATTTGGGAATCCATCTATCAAAGAAAAGTCAGGAATTATATGAGAAAAATTACAAAACACTTGCCACAAAAATAAAATCAGATTTAAATAATTGGAAAGACATTCAGTGCTCTTGGATAGGCCGAGCGAATATAATAAAGATGACAATACTCCCCAAACTAATCTATTTATTTAGTGCTATACCAATCAAACTCCCAAGAAACTATTTCAATGACCTAGAAAACATAACAACAAAATTCATATGGAAGAATAAAATGTCGAGAATTGCAAGGGAACTAATGAAAAAAACCTCAGAGGAAGGTGGTCTAAGTGTACCTGATCTAAAGCTATATTATATAGCAGCAGTCACCAAAACCATTTGGTATTGGCTAAGAAATAGACCGGTAGATCAGTAGAACAGATTAGATACGAAGGACAAAAAAGGATACATATATAGCAACCTAATCTTTGACAAACCCAAAGATACCAACATTAGGGATAAAAATTCATTATTCGGAAAATACTGTTGGGAAAACTGGAAATTAGTATGGCAGAAATTAGATATGGATCCACACTTAACACTATATACCAAGATAAGATCAAAATGGGTCCATGATTTAGGCATAAAGAGGGAGATAATAAATAGATTAGAGGAACAGAGGATAATCTACCTCTCAGACTTGTGGAGGAGGAAGGAATTTATGACCAGAGGAGAACTAGAGATCATTATTGATCACAAAATAGAAGATTTTGATTACATCAAACTAAAAAGTTTCTGTACAAATAATACTAATGCAAACAAGATTAGAAGGGAAGTAACAAATTGGGAAAATATTTTTAAAAACAAAGCTTCTGACAAAGGTCTCATTTCCAAAATATATAGAGAACTGACCCTAATTTATAAGAAACCGAACCATTCTCCAATTGATAAATGGTCAAAGGATATGAACAGACAATTCTCAGAGGAAGAAATTGAAACTATATCCACTCACATGAAAGAGTGTTCCAAATCACTACTGATCAGAGAAATGCAAATTAAGACCACTCTGAGATACCACTACACACCTGTCAGATTGGCTAAGATGACAGGAACAAATAATGGTGAATGTTGGAGGGGATGTGGGGAAACTGGGACACTAATACATTGCTGGTGGAGTTGCGAAAGAATCCAGCCATTCTGGAGAGCAATCTGGAACTATGCCCAAAAAGTTATCAAATTGTGCATACCCTTTGACCCAGCAGCGCTACTACTGGGATTATATCCCAAAGAAATACTAAAGAGCGGAAAGAGACATATATGTGCCAAAATGTTTGTGGCAGCTCTTTTTGTTGTAGCTAGAAACTGGAAGATGAATGGATGTCCATCAGTTGGAGAATGGTTGGGTAAATTGTGGTATATGAAGGTTATGGAACATTATTGCTCTTTAAGAAATGACTAGCAGGAGGAATAAAGAGAGGCCTGGAGAGACTTAAATCAACTGATGCTGAGTGAAATGAGCAGAACCAGAAGATCACTGTACACTTCAACAACAATACTGTATGAGGATGTATTCTGATGGAAGTGGAAATCTTCAACATAAAGAAGATCCAACTCACTTCCAGTTGATCAATGGTGGACAGAGTACTACACCCAGAGAAGAAACACTGGGAAGTGAATGTAAATTGTTAGCACTAATATCTGTCTGCCCAGGTTGCATGTACCTTCGGATTCTAATGTTTATTGTGCAACAAGAAAATGCTATTCAAACACATGTATTGTACCTAGACTATATTGTAACACATGTAAAATGTATGGGATTGCCTGTCATCGGGGGGAGGGAATAAAGGGAGGAGGAGGGGATAATTTGGAAAAATGAATACAAGGGATAATATTATAAAAAATATATATAATTAAAAAAAAAGAAGCCTTCCCAATCTCCTCAACTGTTAGAATCTCCTTCCCAAACTATCTTGTATTTAATTTAAATATATTTGCATTTATTCACTTTATATTTAGGTTGTATATACTTATATATGTACTTGTTGTCCCCTGTATTAGAATGGAAGCTCCTTAGAAATAAGGATCATTTCATTCTTGATACTTGCATCCTTTCTCTCTAGTTCATTGTCTGATACATATTAGGTACCTAATAAATACTCATTGACTGATTGATTCAAACAAAACAAAAAAAAAAAAAAAAAAAAAAAAAAAAACTTTTCCCCAGGTTTGTTGTAAAGATCAAATAAGATAATATTTGTAAATAGTTTAAGGTAGAGCCTCAAATAAAATATAATTCTTATTAATGCTAGCTACCACCACTACTACTATTTTTTAATTATTATCACCAGTGGATAAAGAAATAGGACTTGAGTCAGAAAGACCTGAGTTCAAATCCAAAACTTACTGGCTATGTGAGTCTGGGCAATTCATTTAACTTCTTTTTGCCTTTGCCCACTGGAGAAGAGAATAGCAAGCACTCTAGCATCTCTGCCAAGAAAACTTTATGGACATTAGTGGCATGCCAAGGTCATGGAGTAACAAAGAGTCAAACATGATTGGACAACATCAAATAAGCCTCATCAAACTCCATTCATTACTTTCTCTTAAATAATAACCTTTTCTTCTCTTGAAAGTTCTTCATTTTTTCCACTTCATTGGCTTAGCATTCAACTGTAAATACTATTACAGATTTATTTTTCAATGTACTAACATTTTAAGGCTTTAATCATTTATGTTTAGATAACTTTTTTATTCTTATCTTTAGTTTTCATCTTTTCCTCCAGGAAATTGGCTTTTTTTTAGATTAGATGCAGATGTTTTTTATTTCCATTGCAATCCAATCCAATTCAACATTTATTATATGCTGAATATTTGTGATATATTTTGCTAGATTCTAAGTGTGCAACAGCAAAAGTAAAATAGTTCTTATCTTCAATGAGTTTTCACGTTATTGAATATCATTTGTAACTGACTACATTAGTAGATTTCAGATATGGTGTATACTATGAATAGTTGGAACATATTATCAACTAACTGATTTCTTAGAAAGAGAAACTAGGAGGCTACACTTACAGTCTAAAGTTGATATAATTCTCTGGTTGTAAATATCATTCATTAATTCAGAGTTGTATCTCATTGATAGGATTTACAGCTGGGAACACGTGAACTGGAGGAGATGGGAGCCACATTCTGTCTGGGCCTATTTCTTCTGCAGCTCAAATCATTAACCTGTGGTTCTGAGTTCATGGCCAAAGCTTCTGCCTTGCTAGATTCCAGGGAGGATATTCTAGGACACCAGCTTCACAGGTAAGCTTTCAGGATCATCAGGAAACTAGAACTAATTGGACTTCTATGATAGATTATGTTTATAAATGAGAAGGGAATGTTTTTGAGTTAATAGGATTGAGAAAACATTGGAAATTAAAAGTTCTGAATTTGTAAAGACAATGGTTTTAGTGATAATTTAAGAGGATCCCTCACTTTGGAACATTTTAAGGATAGCTAGAAACAGAATTTTAGGAAGTTTGTTCCATTTCAATTATATTCTGTTATCTGTAAAATTGAAGGAAGGTTAGTTTATTTTTTATCCACACACATTTTATTTTTGTTTATAGTTATTTCCATGGATATTTTACTATTTTTAATCATAAAACTCAAAGAGACAAGAAACATATGTTTTTTACCGTTACATCTTCATCATTTTCTACCACAGGTACTTAGCCTATAGTTTAATCATTGTCTAATGGTATTTGGAAACAAAATATGGAAAGGGAAATGTTGCATTTTAATTTATTTATGCATGTCTTATGCTATATTTTGTAAACTATTTATTTGTGTAGAAATTTTATCTTTAACCATTCTATAAGCTCTGTAAGTTCAGAGACCATATTAACTGATTTTGCATCCTTTTTGGTTCCTGATATAGTGAGGAAGGGAAGAAAGCAACTGAGGAGGAAGAGAGAGAGAGAGAGAGAGAGAGAGAGAGAGAGAGAGAGAGAGAGAGAGAGAGAGAGAGAGAGAGAGAGAGAGAGAGAGAGAGAGAGAGAGATCTTTAAATAGAAAAAAAGCTAAAAGAGCCCGATTTAGGTGTGCATGTGTTGAGTACATAGCAAATATTATAAGTATGGTCATTTAAGCAGGGAAAATGTAGTGATAGATAACAATTCTACTAGAAAACTTTTAAAGAATACAATTGCTTTATTCTGCATGTATCTTGCCTATATATTATTGTTTTCAACTATATTAGATCTGAATGCCTTGAGAGTGGGGACTACCTTTTGCCTTTCATTTTATCCTCAAAATTTAGCACAGTATCTGGCACATAGTAGATACTAATAAGTGTTTATTGACTGTGTATATCACATTTTATGGTGAAAACAAAAGTAAGTAATAATTTCTTGTATAAATCCTAGGGATATGCGTGTGTCTATGGATGAGAGGGTTTAGTCTCTACCTCTTTTTAACTCATTTTAAGTTGCCTAACTCAGGCTTCCTCTCCAAAGAGACTTGTCAGCAAATGACTAGTCAATAACAAGTGGTACAAATTCTATCTGCTTCAGATGTTACTAGTTTCTTATATCCCTAATTACTTCAATAAATTAATTAGCTCACTCAATACATCTTGATTTTGATCATAGGCCATGGAGAAAACTAAGACAAATTCTTCTGCTCTCTAGGGACATGATTGTCCATTTTCTGCTTTCTAATAGTACTCTCTCCTCATATTTTCTTCACCCCCTTCTATGCCTTGCCATGTGTGATATCACTGTGATCAGCCTCAGCAAACATTTCCACCTGTCAGAACTTAAAATATCTCAATTTGTCTTTTCCTTTAGCCCTTTCCCAATTGTCTCAGCTCCATGCAGTTGTTTCTTCCTTATTAAGTGAGGAAGATTGAACAGGATTGTCTGTGCTGCCTCTAGTAGAATTGATTGTGCCAAATATAGTAAGGATCAATTGCCTGTAATGTAGAACAAGAGAACTCCTTCAAGGAAGCCCAGTTTCTAACATGAATCTGAAAAATAAAGTGTCAAGGATCAAGTAATATGACTAGAACACAGGCTATCATAAGAGATAAGATTCAACATCCCACAATACTTATTCTTCTCTAATATCTGGAAGCTACTTTAGAATTAATGCCCACTCACTCTAATCTGAAACTAATAGATAGTTTATACTTAATGAATGGTTCTTCAACTTGTTGAATTGAATCAGTCTCAGAGCCTCAGAGCTAGAGGCTAAAGAGGGAGGGAAAATTCCTTGAATTAGAATAAGCACATAAGGGAGGGAGATACCTTCTGTCTGATTTTTCTAAATGTTTAAATCATAAAATATTTTCACATGAGCTTTAAGGCAACCGATAAGAAACTATCTGAGCCTCAGTGCAAAGTGCCCTTGAGACCTAGAGGCCACCTGGTGGTAGAGAAAACTGCATGCAAATATATTTGACCCAAAAGTGTACTGGGGAGTGACCTTCTTATATGTATTTTGAGAGGGAGTCATTTCTCACTTACCAGAATGAAACCAAGAGTTAGCTGTTTGGGACTGTCTCTTGTTTCTAAGCAACACACTTCTCCTTTTAAGTCAGATGAAAGAATAGCTGAGGAATTATCCCCAGGATATTTCATTACCATTAGGATCCTCACTTAAATGGCCAATACTGAGTTGGAAAGATTCTGTGATGTTGTGCAGCACATTTCTCAATGGACTTGCAGGAAGAGACCCCTGATACATAACCACCTGCATCTTTTCCAATTGAAGGTTAACTTCTCTCTATTTATAGTTTCCACCATCATTCAGGAAAAAAAAAAAAAAAAAAAAAAAAAAAACACTTCCATAAAATAGAACATGCTGTCCAAATAGACCTTCGTTCATATTTAGCCTGTAAAAGGGCTCAGAGTACAATTGTTGAAGTATCCCAGGCCCTTTAGCTGGTTCAGATCTCTGAGGAAACTGTTGGGAAGATAAAGTGCTGCTCTATACTTCGGACATCATGTTTTTTGACAATAGGTTTCATGCCTCATTTGCCATAAAAGCGATTAGAGTTTAGTCAACACTTATGGAGTAACTTCCCATTTGTCATGCCCAGAGAAAGGACAGCAATCATGGTTATTTACTCACAGACTGTAGCTGAAAATGAAACACACACACAAGATTTTCCCCTCCCTTCCAACCCTTTCCTCTCTACTTGAGTGTCCATCATGTAAGATTTTTTTTTTTACAAACATAAGAGGTATTTTCCTCTCTTCCAATTCATCCCCAGAAATAATTGTGCATGCATTATAGGAATGTTAAACTACTTCTCCAAAAGGTACCATTTATCTATTGTGACAAGTCTTTTCCAAGGTCATTGAGTATTTTTGCTGAGTCAGCCACAGTTCATCTTGATATTTGTTCTTCAATTACTTTTTGCTGCTCTCTACTAAAGCTCCTTTATTTGCCTTTGATCCTCTAAACAAGCCCACATCCCTTAAAAATTAAAGAAAACCTAAAGATTTATATTTGCACATCACTAACCTCAGATTTTCTAGGATTTTCTCCCAATTTCAAATTATTATCCCTTCATTTTGCCCTGTGATCTTCTCAGCATCTAAATGCAGCTATTGCTTTTCTAGTGTTAAATTTCATAAGAGACCAAGAAGGGACAAAAATATCACCTTCAGATATTGTATTAATTTTTGGAGATGCTCATACTCCATTTAAAATTTAAAAAGGGTACTCTTACAACTTATGTTTTTGGATTATAAATGTAATTATCAGCACATTGAACAGATAGAGTTAATTCTGACGTTTAAGAGGATATTAGCTTAGTTCCTTCTTGATTTTCAAGGGAGAAAGGTTTTCCTCTGATCTCACATTGAATTTTCCCCATATCTGAAGTGGAACTCCCCAACAAACTTTCCAAAACATGTAATACAAATATAGTTGTATTAGCAATCTTTTTTTTTGGTCCTTAAATTTTAATTTATATGTCTCTTCAAACACTAGGTTCTGGAATTCTTTCTCTCACTGATTATGATTTTTCTCAAAGCTTTTCTCAAAGCCGTGGAATTATTTTACAACTTCTCCCCATACAGCAAAATAATTCTTACAGGAAGCCTGTCTTATAAGACTATGCCTAGGCTTGAGAAAAGCAGGGCATTTTCATTAGTTTCTTCTGAGTTTCTTGGCTTTTTTGTAAATAGTAAGGATATATATCCCCCAGTGATGGAATGAATAAGACCTTGTACAGCACAATTGTGCATCCAGAGACATCTCTGATGGATACATTGCTTATGCTTTAGTGTTAATACTTAGTAATTCTTCCACAAGGTCTTATAAGGAACTTTGAGTTTTAGGAATTGAAAGCATTTATGTATTGTATCTAGGTTATACTGTAACACATGTAAAATGTATGGGATTGCCTGTCATCTAGGGAAGGGAGTAGAGGGAGGGAGGGGATAATTTGGAAAAATGATAACAAGGGATAATGTTATAAAAAATTTACTCATTCATATATACTGTCAAAAATTTATAATAAAGTTACTTTGTTTTCAAAAAAAGAAAGCATTTATGTAAATATAGGGGATTGGAACTGAAGATAACTTTAAATTTCAAAGTATGTACTTTTCAAAATCACTGCCATCTAGCAATGGCAATGAGATTTCTCATTCTCCTCTTCCTCAGTTCGTCCTATCTTCAATTTTGAACCCTAATATCAATTCTGTACTATTGCTGTGTTCTAGCCTGAGACTTGATCAGGAGCTCTCTTTCTCTTATCAGGATAAATAAAACTAAAACCTACTTCAATATTCCCTGTAGTCTTGATTTATTTATTTTTTTCTGAGTTCTTCTTAGGCAAAGTATCTCTGCTGATTCTTTTGTTATGATTCAAAATAAATTGATGATTTATATATAGACAAATATCTACAATTAATTGTTATTCAGTAAAATTATGGTCTAAACAAGAAACATATAAAATAGGAGGAAAAGGAAATGATATTTACATTATTTGACATATGCATCATCATTTTTTTTTTTTTTACAAAATGCTTCCTAAAATGACAACCCAAAAGTTACTTAATATAATTCCTATTATACAAATGGACCAAGCAAAGAGCAAAAGGTTTTAGTGACTTGATCAGTGAAGTTAGCTGGCTTGTCTAATGTTATATATCAGTCTATGGTGGGGTCAGGATTCACCATGGCCATGGTTTCCTTTCCTAGGCTCAGGTCCACTGAACCACTCACTTGCTTTCTTGTGGTTAATTTTATCAATTTAGAAAGCCAGACCTACAGAAAGATATTTGACTCCTTTCAGTTGAAAAAATGTTTTCAAATATAAATTGTTTTTCCCCTCCCCCTCTACAAATAGCAACTCCTTGACTTAGTATTCCAAAAATTTAAGGCCGCTGAAAACCTCTGAGATTTACCCAAAGAGGAGAGAAGCACTTAATGAATGCACTTTATATTTAGGCAAACTTCAAATAACTTTCCTCAGGCAGTCTAGGGAAATTCATCAGCTTTTCATTAATTTTCAGAATGCTATCTTTTTCTCTGTGTTTTTGTTTGATTCTATTAGCTTTTATAGTATTAAGTAGTCAGTAAGTTTGCTGATCCGAGAACCCATTATCAAACTTAGAGTGAGACCTCCTGCAGGATGGTTCAAAGCCTAAGTACTTTCCAGAGAAGTAATTAATTTATCAAACATGTTAAAAAATAAAGGCAGAAAGAAAAAGAAAGCAGAAATTAAAATCAAAGTGGGGAAATTCAAACCAAGAAGAACCATCACTGATGGAGTATCATAAGTTTATACAAATATTATATTTGTACAATAACTAGTTAGAGAATTACCAATGAGCTAAGACAAAAAATGAGTGCTTTAATTGGAGTAGTTTGTTTCATCACTTTCTACTTAATGATTTAATAATGAAAAGACTCTTTGAATTGCTATATTTAAATTCCATCTATTTATAAATAGGAAAAATAATGCCTTGTGAGGTGCCAAGATTTTTAAAAGGTATCAACCACCCATAAGATTCAAATACAGATCTTCTCATAGCCTTTCCTTAATCTTTCCCAGATAGTCTTTCTAACACTTTCCTAATTCAAGCTCCATCAACTCTTTCATGTTCTTTTTTCTAGTTGGTAAATAAGACATACATTTGATGGATGGTATATTCTTTTTTATATATATTTTTATAATATTATCCCTTGTATTCATTTTTCCAAATTATCACCCCTCCCTCCACTCCCTCCCTCCGATGACAGGCAATCCCATACATTTTACATGTGTTACAATATAACCTAGATACAATACATGTGTGTAAATAAAATTTTCTTATCGCACAATAAGCATTAGATTCCGAAGGTACATGTAACCTGGGCAGACAGATGTTAGTGCTACCAATTTACATTCACTTCCCAGTGTTTCTTCTCTGGGTGTAGCTACCTCTGTCCATCATTGATCAACTGGAAGTGAGTTGGCTCTTCTTTATGTTGAAGATTTCCACTTCCATCAGAATACATCCTCATACAGTATTGTTGTTGAAGTGTACAGTGATCTTCTGGTTCTGCTCATTTCACTCAACATCAGTTGATGTAAGTCTCTCCAAGCCTCTCTGTATTCCTCCTGCTGGTCATTTCTTACAGAGCAATAATATTCCATAACCTTCATATACCATAATTTACACAACCATTCTCCAAATGATGGACATCCATTCATCTTCCAGTTTCTAGCTACAACAAAAAGAGCTTCCACTAACATTTTGGCACATATAGGACTCTTTCTGCTCTTTAGCATTTCTTTGGAATATAAGCCTAGTAGTAGTACTGCTGGGTCAAAGGGTATGCACAGTTTGATAACTTTTTGGGTATAGTTCCAAATTGCTCTCCAGAATGGCTGGATTCTTTCACAACTCCACCAGCAATGTCTTAGTGTCCCAGTTTATCCACATCCCCTCCAACATTCATCATTATTTGTTCCTGTCATCTTAGCCAATCTGACAGGTGTGTAATGATATCTCAGAGTTGTCTTAATTTGCATTTCTCTGATCAGTAGTGATTTGGAACACTGTTTCATATGAGTGGATATAGTTTCAATTTCTTCCTCTGAGAATTGTCTGTTCATATCCTTTGACCATTTATCAATTGGAGAATGGTTCGGTTTCTTATAAATTAGGGTCAGTTCTCTATATATTTTGGAAATGAGACCTTTGTCAGAACCTTTGCTTTTAAAAATATTTTCCCAATTTGTTACTTCCCTTCTAATCTTGTTTGCATTAGTATTGTTTGTACAGAAACTTTTTAGTTTGATGTAATCAAAATCTTCTATTTTGTGATCAATAATGATCTCTAATTCTCCTCTGGTCATAAATTCCTTCCTCCTCCACAAGTCTGAGAGGTAGACTATCCTCTGTTCCTCTAATCTATTTATTATCTCCCACTTTATGCCTAAATCATGGACCCATTTTGATCTTATCTTGGTATATGGTGTTAAGTGTGGATCCATATCTAATTTCTGCCATACTAATTTCCAGTTTTCCCAACAGTTTTTTTCCAAATAATGAATTTTTGTCCCTAATGTTGGTATCTTTGGGTTTGTCAAAGATTAGATTGCTATAGATGTACCCTTTTTTGTCCTTTGTATCTAATCTATTCCACTGATCTACTGGTCTATTTCTTAGCCAGTACCAAATGGTTTTGGTGATTGCTGCTATATAATATAGCTTTAGATCAGGTACACTTAGACTACCTTCATCTGACATTTTTTTCATTAGTTCCCTTGCAATTCTCGACTTTTATTCTTCCATATGAATTTTGTTGTTATTTTTTCTAGGTCATTGAAATAGTTTCTTGGGAGTCTGATTGGTATAGCACTAAATAAATAGATTCGTTTGGGGCGTATTGTCACCTTGATTATATTCGCTCGGCCTATCCAAGAGCACTGAATGTCTTTCCAATTATTTAGGATTTTTTATAAATTTGATTTAGTTCTCTATATATTTTAGAAATGAAGCTTTTAGCAGAGACACTGGCTGAACAATTATTTTCTAGTTTTCTGCTTTCTTTCTAATCTTGGTTGCATTATTTTTGTTTAGAGAAAACTTTTTTGATTTGATATAATCAAAATTGTCTACTTAATTTATAGAAATTATCTCTATTGCTTATTTTTCCATAAATTATTTTCTCCTTAGATCTGACAAGTAAATAATTGCATGTGGTAGTACCCTTCCGGTTTAAATCATGTACCCATTTTGATCTTATCTTGATATACAATGTGAGATATTAGTCTCACAATTTCTGCCATGATATTTTCCAGTTTTTTTCTAGCACTTTTTAGGAAATTTTGAGTTCTCATCCCTTAAATTTGTAATTTTAGATTTATCAAACACAAGATTACTATGATAATTTACTATAATGTATTGTATAGCTAAATATTTTGTTTATTTACCTCCCTATTTCTTTGTTAGTACCAAATAGTTTTGATGATTATCACATTTAGCTTGAGATCTGGCACATTTATTTTCTATTTCCCTTGATAATATACTATTTTTCCATTACTGAATAATTAAATTAATTTAGGTAGAGGTATTATTTTTATTATGTTGGTTTGACCCACCCATAAGGAATTATTGTTCGTACAGTTATTTGAATCGTACTTTAATTGTTTTAAATTATATTTTGTAATTATGTCTATATAGTTCCTGGGCTTGTCTTAGTAGATAGATACCCAAATATTTTATTTTGCCCACAATTCTTTTAAAAGAAATTTATTTATCTCTTGTGCTGAACTTTGTTGGTAATGAATGAAAATGGTAAAGATTTATGTGGCTTTCTTTTATATTCTTCAGTTTTGCTAAAAATTAATTATTTTAGCTGGATTGTTATAATTAATTCTTTAAAATTCTCTAAGTATGCCCTGATATCATATGAAAAAGTAATACTTTTGTTTCTTCATTGCCTATTCTAATTCCTTCAATTTCTTTTTCTTCTCTTATTGCTATAGCAAGCATTTCTAGTACAATGATGAATAATAGTGATGATAATGGGCATTGTTTAATGATGAATGTTGGAGAACATGTGGGTAAAATGGGATAGTAATATATTGTTGGTGGAGTTGTAAACAGATCCAACCATTCTGAAGAGCAATTTGGAATTATGCCCAAAGAATTATCAAACTGTGCATACCCTTTAATACAACAGTGTTTCTAGTGGGTCTGTATCCTAAAGAAATCATTCAAAAAAGAAAAAGACTTATGTGTACACATATGTTTGTAGTAGCCCTTTTTGTAGTGGCAAGGAACTAGAAGCTAAGTGAATGCCCATCAGTTGGAGAAGAGCTGAACAAGATATGGTATATGAATGTTATGGAAAATTATTTTCTATAAAAAATGAAAAGCAGGATGATTTCAGAAAGGCCTGGAGAGACTTACATGAATTGATGCTAAGTGGAGTGAGTAAAACTACTAGAATATTGTATACAACAGCAAGATTATATGATGACCAATTTTGATGGATGTGGCTCTTTTTAACTGTGAGGTGGTTCAGGCCAGTTCCAATAGTCTTGTGATGAAGAGAGTCATCTGCACCCAGAGAAAGGACTGTGGGAACTGAGTGTAGATCACAACATAGTATTTTCACTTTTTATTGTCATTGGCTTGCATTTTGTTTTCTTTCCCATTTTTTCTTTTTGATTTTGTACAGCATGATAATTGTAGAAATATGTATAGAAGAATTTTGCATATTTAACATATATTGGATTACATACCATCTGGGGGACAAAATTTGAGGAAAGCAGAGAAAAATTTTGGAACATAAGGTATTGCAAGAGTGAATATTGAAAATCATCTATGCAAATGTTTTGAAAGTAAAAAGCTTTAGTAAAAAAATTTAAAAGAAGGAAATAGCAAAAAAAAAAAAAAAAAAAAAAAAAAAAAGAGCACACAAATATCTTCCTGTTTTGACTTGCTTGTTTTTATTGTTGTTGTTTGTTTGTTTGTTTGTTTTTAATCATTAACACTGAAAAGAAATATATAGGGAATTGAAATTTTAAAAAAAAGAAAAAGAAAAAGAAAATGAGAGATGTTTACAGATAATGAGCATTCTTCCTTAACCTCTGGTCTCATTGGTACAGCTTCTAGCTATTTTCTATTACAGATAATTCTTGTTGATCTTGTTAGTTAGATAACATTTATCATGTTAAGGAAAGCTCCATTTAGGACTGGAATGGGTGCTGCATTTTGTCTATAACTTTTTCTGAAACTATTGAGATAGTCTTTTTTTTTTAATTTTTAATTTTTTTATTTATATTTATTTATTTTTAATTAATTTTTATAATTATAACATTTTCTTTGACAGTACATATACATAGATAATTATTTTACAACATTATCCCTTGTACTCCCTGCTGTTCCGAGTTTTTCCCCTCCTTCCCTCCACCCCCTCCCCTAGAGGTCAAGCATTCCCATACATATTAAATATCTTATAGTATATCCTAGGTACAATATATATGTACAGAACCAAATTTTGTTGTTGTTGTTGCAAAGGAAGGATTGTATTCCCAAGGTAAAAATAATCTGGGAAGAAAAACAAAACAAAACAAAACAAAACAAAACAAAACAAAAACCAATGCTCTCAGTTTACCCTCATTTCCCAGTGTTCCTTCTCTGGGTGTAGCTGATTATATCCATCATTGAGCAATTGGAATTGGATTAGCTCTTCTCTATGTTGTAGATACCCACTTCCATCAGAATACATAGTCATATAGTATCTTTGTTGAAGTGTATAATGATCCCCTTGTTCTACTCGTTTCACTCAGCATCAATTGATATAAGTCTCTCCAAGCTTCTCTGTATTCCTCCAGTTGGTCATTTGTTACAGAACAATAATATTCCATAACCTTCATATACCATAATTTACCCAACCATTCTCCAATTGATGGACATCCATTCATTTTCCAGTTTCTAGCCACTACAAAAAGGGCTGCCACAAACATTTTGGCACATACAGGTCCCTTTCCCTTCTTTAGTATTTCATTGGGATATAAGCCCAGTAGTAGCACTGATGGGTCAAAGGGTATGCACATTTTGATAACTTTTTGGGCATAATTCCAGATTGCTCTCCAGAATGGTTGGATTCTTTCACTACTCCACCAACAATGCATCAGTGTCTCAGTTTTCCCACAGCCCCTCCAACATTCATCGTTATTTGTTCCTGTCATCTTAGCCAATCTGACAGGTGTGTAGTGGTATCTCAGAGTTGTCTTAATTTGCATTTCTCTGATCAATAGTGATTTGGAACACTTTCATATGAGTGGAAACAGTTTTAAATTCATCATCTGAAAATTGTCTGTTCATATCCTTTGACCATTTATCAATTGGAGAATGGCTTGATTTCTTATAAATTAAAGTCAATTCTCTGTATATATTGGAGATGAGGCCTTTATCAGAACCTTTAACTGTAAAAACGTTTTCCCAATTTGTTCCTTCCCTTCTAATCTTGTTTGCATTTGTTTTCTTTGTACAAAAGCTTCTTAATTTTATATAATCAAAATTTTCTATTTTGTGATCAATAATGGTCTCTAGTTCTCCCTTGGACACAAACTTCTTCTTCTTCCACAAGTCCGAGAGGTAAACCATCCCATGTTCCTCCAATTTATTTATGATTTCATTCTTTATGCCTAAATCTTGGACCCACTTTGATCTTATCTTAGTATGTGGTGTTAAATGTGGGTCCATGCCTAGTTTCTGCCATACTAATTTCCAGTTTTCCCAGCAGTTTTTGTCAAATAATGAATTCTTATCGCAAGATTTAGGATCTTTGGGTTTATCAAACACTAGGTTGCTATATTTATTCACTATCTTGCCCTGTGAACCTAACCTATGCCACTGATCAACTAGTCTATTTCTTACCCAATACCAAATGGTTTTGGTGACTGTTGCTTTATAATACAGTTCTAGATCAGGTATTGCTATACCACCTTCATTTAATTTTTTTCATTAATTCCCTTGAAATTCTCTTTTGTTTTTCCATATGAATTTTGTTGTTATTTTTTCTAGGTCATTAAAATACTTTCTTGGGAGTCTGATTGGTATAGCACTAAATAAATAGATTAGTTTAGGGAGTATTGTCATCTTAATTATATTTGCACGGCCTATCCAAGAGCACTTAATGTCTTTCCAATTATTTAAATCTGACTTTATTTTTGTGGCAAGTGTTTTGTAATTTTGATCATATAATTCCTGACTCTCCTTTGGTAGATATATTCCCAAATATTTTATACTATCAACCATCATTTTGAATGGAATTTCTCTCTGTATCTCTTGGTGTTGGATTGTGTTGGTGATATATAAAAATGCTGAGGATTTATGTGGATTTTTTTTGTATCCTGCCACTTTGCTAAAACTCTGAATTATTTCTAATAGCTTTTTAGCAGAGTCTTTGGGGTTCTCTAATTATACCATCATGTCATCTGCAAAGAGTGATAATTTGATTTCCTCATTTCCTACTCTAATTCCTTGAATCTCTTTCTCGGCTCTTATTGCCGAGGCTAGAGTTTCTAGTACTATATTGAATAGTAATGGTGATAGTGGGCATCCTTGTTTCACTCCTGATCTTACAGGGAAAGCTTCTAGTTTATCGCCATTACTTATGATGTTTCCTGAAGGTTTTAAATATATGCTTGTTATTATTTTAAGGAATAGTCCATTTATTCCTATACTCTCAAGCATTTTTAGTAGGAATGGATGTTGGATTTTATCAAATGCTTTTTCTGCATCTATTCAGATGATCATATGGTTTTTATTAATTTGATTATTAATATGGTCAATTATACTAATAGTTTTCCTAATATTAAACCAGGCCTGCATTCCTGGTATAAATCCCACTTGGTCATAGTGTATTATCCTGGGGATGATTTTTTAAGTCTTTTTGCTAATATCTTATTTAAGATTTTAGCATCAATGTTCATTAAGGAAATTGGTCTATAGTTTTCTTTCTCAGTTTTCGATCTACCTGGTTTAGGTATCAGTACCATGTCTGTGTCATCAAAGGAGTTTGGTAGGACTCCTTCAATCCCTATTTTTTCAAATAGTTTATATAGCATTGGAGTTAGTGGTTATTTAAATATTTGGTAGAATTCACATGTAAATCCATCTGGTCCTGGGGATTTTTTCTTAGGAAGTTGGTTAATAGCTTGTTTTATTTCTTTTTCTGAAATGGGACTATTTAGGCTACTTACTTCTTCCTCTGTTAATCTGGCCAAGCTATATTTTTGAAGGTATTCTTCCATTTCATTTAAGTTATCGAATTGATTGGCATAAAGTTGAGCAAAGTAGCTCCTAACTATTGTTCTAATTTCCTCTTCATTAGTGGTGAGTTCTCCGTTTTCATTTATAAGACTAACAATTTGCTTTTTCTCTTTCCTTTTTTTAATCAGGTTTACTAAGGGTTTGTCTATTTTGTTGGTTTTCTCATAGAACCAAATCTTAGTTTTATTAATTAATTTAATAGATTTTTTTACTTTCAATTTTATTAATCTCACCTTTTATTTTTTGAATTTCAATTTTTGTCTTTGTCTGGGGGTTTTTAATTTGTTCCTTTTCTAGTAATTTTAGTTGTAAGCCCAATTCGTTGGCCCTCTCTTTCTCTATTTTATGTAAGTAGGCCTGTAGAAATATAAAACTTATTACTTATTACTGCTTTGGCTGTATCCCACACATTTTGGTATGATGTCTCATTATTGTAATTTTCTTGGGTGAAGTTATTAATTATACCTATGATTTGCTGTTTTACCTAATCTTTCTTTAGTATCAGATTATTTAGTTTCCAATTATTTTTTGGTCTATTTTCCCCTAGCTTTTTGTTAAATGTAATTTTGATTGCATTCTGGTTTGAAAAGGATGCATTTACTATTTCTGCCTTACTTCATTTGATTTTGAGGTTTTTATGCCTTAGTATATGATCAATTTTTATATAGGGTCCATGAACTGCTGAGAAGAAAGTATAATCCTTTCTGTCTCCATTTAGCTTTTGCCAAAGATCTATCATATCAAACTTTTCTATTATTCTATTTACCTCTTTGACTTCTTTCTTATTTACTTTGTGGTTTGATTTATCTAATTCTGAGAGTGTAAGGTTGAGATCTCCCACTATTATAGTTTTGCTGTCTATTTCTTCTTGCAGCTCTCTTAATTTCTCTTTCAAGAATTTAGATGCTGCATTACTTGGTGCATATATGTCTAATATTGATTCTGCTTCATTATTGATGCTACCCTTTAGCAGGATATAATGCCCTTCCTTATCTCTTTTAATTAGATCAATTTTTGTTTTTGCTTGATCTAAGATGAGTATGGCTACCCTTGCTTTTTTGGCTTTGCCTGAACCATAGTAGATTATGCTCTACCCTTTTACTTTTAGTTTGAATGTATCACCCTGTTTCAGGTGTGTTTCCTGTAAACAACATATAGTAGGATTCTGACTTTTAATCCAGTCTGCTAACTGCTTCCTCTTTATGAGGGAGTTTGCCCCATTCACATTTATAGTTAAAATGACTAATTCTATATTGATTGCATCCTTTTAACCCCTGCTTATGTTTTTCCCCTTTCCTTCCCTCTTTCCCCCCTACCCAGTATTAAACTTGTGAACACCACTTGCTTTTCACAGCCCTCCCTTTTTAGTATCCCTCCCCCACCTTAAAGTTCCTCCACTTATTTTACCCCTTTCCTCACAATTTTTGTATTCCCTTCCCCTTAGCTTACTCCTTCCCTCTCACTTTTCAATGAAGTGGAAGAAGTTTCAGCATAAATCGAATATGTCTATTGATACACACTATGTTCATCCCCCTCCTTTCTTTCTCTCAGATATAATAAGTTACCTTTGCCTCTTCATGAGATGTAGTACCACCACTTTACACTTTTTTATGATATAATTTCCTTTCCACCTCTAGCTTCTAGGACAAATTATACATATGTTCTTTACATATTTTATGGCAGAAGTATAGTTCTCAAGATTTCTTTTTACCTTTTTAGAAATCTCTTGTGTTCTGTATTTGAAGATCAAACATTTTATGTAGGTCTGGTTTTTTTTTTTATCAAAAATAGATGGAATTCATTTATTTCATTAAATGTCCATCTTCTTCCCTGGAAAACGATGCTCATTATTGCTGGGTAAGTTATTCTTGGCTGCATACCAAGTTCCTTAGCCTTTCAGAATATCATGTTCCAGGCCCTTTGTTCTTTTAATGTGAACCCTGGTAGATCCTGGGTTATCCTTAGTGTGGATCCTCCATATCTGAATTGCTTTTTTCTAGCAGCTTCCAATATCTTTTCCTTTGTCTGATGGTTCTTGAACTTGGCCACTATATTTCTTGGCATTTTGATTTTAGGATCCCTTTCAGTAAGTGATCAATGAATTTTTTCTATGTCTATTTTACCCTCTGTTTCCAAAACGTCTGGGCAGTTCTCTTTGATAATTTCCTTGAAAATAGTGTCCAAGCTTTTTTTTTTCCTCACATTTTTCAGGGAGTCCGATTATTCTCAAATTGTCTCTCCTGGATCTGTTTTCCAGGCCTGTTGTCTTTCTAATAAGGTACTTGACATTCTTTTCAATTGTTTCATTTCTCTGGTTTTGCTTGACTACCTCTTGCTTTCTCCTTGAGTCATTCATTTCTACTTGTTCGAGTCTAATTCAATGATGTACTTTCTTCACTCACTTTTTTTATATCTTTTTGTAATTGTCCAATTGTGTTTTTATCTTCTATGGGATTTTTTTCCATTTTATCCATTTTATTTTATAGAGAGCTGATTTCTTTATCCAGTTCACTAATCCTGTTTTCCTTGGAGTTGTTTGACTTTTCTAATTCACTAATTTTGTTTCTCAATGATTTGATCTCTTTATCCATTCTGGATAACTTCTCCAGGCTCTCTTTCCAAGTGTCCCTTTCCTTTTCCCATTTCTCTTCTAGCTCTCTTGTGAGAGCCTTTTTGATTTCCTCTATGAGGTTCTTTTGTATTGAGGAGCAGATCATATCCCCCTTAGAGGATTCCTCTGGGGACAGTCTGTTTTTAGTCTCCTCAGTATTTGAAGTCTCCTCTCTCTCCATACAGAAGCTGTCACTGGTTAGAGCCCTTTTGAATTTTTTGTTCATTTTGTCAAGAGCGGAATGGGAGAAAACAAATTGACAAGCGAAATAATTGGTCTGTTTTGGGGGGGATGGGGCTGGATGGTGTTAATGGGCTTCCTCTACAGACTGGGGGTAGGGCAGCAGAGAGCCACTAAAAGAGCAGCGATGGCTGGACTGCATCTGCGCTCTGAGGCTCTGAGAACAAGCTGAGTCACTCCAAGTGGGAGTTGGGGGTGGCCGGGTCCCTAGAGATGCTAGCTTTCTTTAATCCTTACCTCTGGTGTTTACATCCTCTCTGCTGCTCCTGGCTTGCTGCCAAGACAGAGTATCCATACTGGGGTAAAAGTCTTTTTGCAGAAACGGCAGAGATCGTACCCCATCCCCCTCCGGTCTGAGCTTTGTGAGCTGCCTGTCTAGCTCTGGCTTGCCTGCCCTCAATCTGTGCCCAGTCTGTTTGACCCTCCCCCAAGCAAACACAGACCTTCTCTGGCAAATTTCAAGGATGTTGTCTCTTTGTGATTATTTGTGGGTTTCTTTTCTGGTCAAGCATTAACTCTTAGGCTTGTCATGAGGTAAGTCCTGAGAGAAAACGTGGAGCTCAAGCAGCTGTCTGCCTTCACGCCGCCATCTTGGCTGGAAGTCCCCAAGATAGTCTTTTGTTTTCTGTTTGTTTTTTTATAGGTATGGTCATTTACAGGAATATTTTTTTTTCCATTTCTTCATTTTGCCAAAGGGTATTTCTTTTTTCTAAACCTCTTCTTAATTATTGATGCAGTTAGTGGCAGTGCAGAGAGTTGTGAGACTCCCCTCTGGTCAACATAGGTGCAGCGTGAAAGAATTCATAAACCCAAAAGATCTGACTGGCAAAAGGGAAGTTTATTGGATGAGAAGCCAGCTTTACTAGGAAGACTGACTCCTCAGCTGCAAGAGGTCCTGACAGAGAAATAGTAAGAGGTTATCACTGAGAAGAATGTCTCTTCATAGTAGGCAGGAGTCCTGGTAGGTAGGTAGGTGCCAAGAGGAGAGGTCCCTTGGCAAAGCATAATTCTTACTTCAGACTTCTGCAAAGATATGAATTTAAAATTGTCTTTTTATAAGAAATCAGATTCTGGGGTTTCAATTGAATGAGATTCCTTCAATGTTGTCACTGCCCTGAGACATAGATTTCCAGTTGAATGAGACCACTTAAGTTATATCAGATGCAGATCTCCAACTAAATGAGATCACTTAAGTTTGAGCCTAGTAGGGAGTAGTCCTGGGCTCATCTTAATGAAATCACTTAACTGCTCTGAAGGGTGGTCACTGTCAGAGGAGAGTGTCAGAATTCACCCCAAAAGTCAAGGAGGACAGTTTCAGGGTTCATCCCCGTCATTATGTTAAAATAAAGCAAAATAAACCATCATATGGGCTCTGAATTTATATTTTCTTTTTTTCTCTTTTTGATTCTTGAAAACACTGATTTTTTTTTCCTCTATTAGAATAGAAAATATTATATATCTATGAGTACATTTTGCTTTATTTTTGCATTATTTTTTTCAGTCTTTTTTCCCTATATTTTCAGTTCAAATATTAATCAAAGCTTTTTGTTTCCTCACTAAAACTGCTTGAAAATTTAAGTGTATACACCAAAGAGATTAAAAAGAGGAATAAGACTCATATTTACAAAAATATTAATAATAACTATATTTGTGGTGGAAAGCAACTGAAGAGTAAGGTTCTCATCAGTTGGGGGATTGCTGATCAAATCATAACATGAATATAAAGAAATAATACTGTGTTGTAAAAAGTGATTCAGTTAGATATTTTGGAGAATTTTAGGGAGTTATTATGAACTAATGCAGGATGAAATAAGCAAGACCAGGAAACAATTTTTACTACAACATTATAATATAAAAACAGACTCTTCTGAAAGACTTAAAAATTTTTATCAACCACCATCACAAAAGACTTATGAAAAATGCTATCTATCTTGTGATGGAAAGATGACATACTAGATGAAATACTAATTTACAGAATAGGAAACACTTTTTTGGATTTGGCTAATGTGCGAGTTAAATTTTATTTTAAGACATATAATAAAAGAGCTCTATATTTCCTTCTTAAAAAAAAAGACACAAAGGAAGTAACTTTTATTGAAGGTAAATTTTGGCCTTTCACTAGGTTGTACTCAGTTTTTCATGGTAAATTTTGCCTTTTGATCAAAAATTTTTCTTTTCTTTATAAAGTTGTTACAGAATCTATTCAATTTGATTGTTATTCCTTATTTCTGTTACTTATTCTCTTTCTTCCTGGGTGTCAACAAGTAAATAAATGTTTATTAAGAGCTTAAGATGTGATAAGCATTAAATATACATACAAACAAAAGTAAAGACAGTGTCTATCATCAAGGAATTAATATTCTAATGGTGAAAGTCTAGAAGTAAAAGAAAAAAGGAAAAACCAGAGGAGAGAGACAGGTTACTTGTTCTTAGGCAAATGATGCATGCATAAAGATATCTAGATTTTTCAGCAATGGATTTCAGAGAGCAAAGCACTGAACAAGACTGGGCTGATCAATGTCTTCCTAATTTGTCTAACTTCTAATATCTTCACATTCTACATATCCCTCCAAACATCTGCCAGAAAAATTTTCTTTTAAGTACAAATATGATTGCATCATCCTTGATATTCTATAAGCTTTAGTAGTTTCCTATTATCTACAGAATCCAATATAGCATTTTCTTTTTTGTATTTAAAATGAGATAGTATTTATAAAACTCTTAGCACAGTGCCTAGCACATAGGTTGCTTAATACTTATTCCATTCATCTGTTTCTTAATAATCTGTCACTTTCTCCTTTTCTATGTACTCTATGTACAGTGACACTGGCCTCCTTGATATTCCTTGCACAAGACATTCCATCTTCCTGTCCTTTGCCCACAATATGTTTTTATTTATTTCATTAAATATTTCTTAAATATACATATACATTAAATTGCTATTCATTTTTTTAAAATTGTATCCCACTGTCCACTTTATATGTATAATAAAATCATGCAAAATATAATTTCATGCCAGTGATGTTGCATAAAAATAACCAAAATGAAAAAAAATTAGGCATCGATATGCATTCAGAATCCAGTTCTTTTTTTGAAATACAGCACTTTTTAAAAAAACAATCATAGGTCTTTAAAATTGTCTTGAATCGTATTTATTAGAATAGCTAATTCATTCACAGTTGTTCATCCTTAAAAGATTGTTCTTACTATGTACATTGTTCTCTTGGTTCTGCTTGCTTACTTCACTTTGCATTAGTTCATGTAAGGCTTCTTAAAATTCTTAAATATTTTATGAATATATCCTGCTTATTATTTCTTACATTACAATTGTTTTCCATCACAATCATAAGATATACTTATTCAGCAATCCCTTTGTTGATGGACATCCCCTCAATTGCCAAATTTTGCCACTAATTTTTTAAATATATAACACTTTTTCCTTTTGATTTGGTATCTTTGATATTTCAGGGTCAATAGTTCTGCACAGTTTTTACCCCTATAAGTCCTTTAGACATAGTTCCAATTTGCTGAATAGAATGGTTAAATCAGATGACATTTTATGTCCCAATTATCTCACGCTCTCTCCAACATTTGTCTTTTTTTTTTTTTTTTGCTTGTTTGTTTGTTTTTTGTCAATTTAGCCAATCTGGTAAATGTGAGATGGTACCACAGTTTTTTTTTTAATCTCTCTAATCAATAATAGAGTATTTTATATGATTATTAGTAGCTTTAATTTCTTCTACAAACTGCCTTTTCACATCCATTTTTCATTCATTAATTAGTGAATGTCTCATATTCTTAAAATTTTAACTCGTCTTTCTACATATTTGAGAAATGAAGCCTTTTTTTCATATAAATTTCCTGTAAAAATTTCCCTAGTATTCTGTTTTCTTTCTAATCTTGGCTGTATTCCAGAGAGGTGTTTTTTTTTTTTTTTTGTTTTTTTTGTTTTTTTTTTTTTTTTTGGTCCTGATCTTTATTCAGTAAAAGATCTTCCCCTCCCAAACTGTAGTGTTAATTTTCTTCTTGTCACTGGAACTGTGGCCATGTTCCCTAATCTCTTGAAAATAAAAGTGCTAGTGCTGCTTTTTGCCTTGGAACTGAGACCTAAATTCTTTCTTTTTTCTGAGTGATCACAAACACTCTTCTCTCTCCTGGAAATATGATTAGACCTCCTATTCCCCTGCAGCTGCAAGTATCACTCCCTCTAGCTCTAGAATTGTTACTTAGTTCCTGGCTCTTCTGCTATAAGTGCTAATGCTTCTTTTTTGCCCTTGGAACTGTGACCCAGAACTGTCCATAGATAATTTAACAAAGTCATGTGCCCAGTGCCAATGAAGGGTCTTTTCTAATCTTTTTTCTAAGCAGTTGTCCAATTCCCTTACATTCTTTGGGTTGAGAGCTTCCAAAGCTTCTTCTGCTGTTATTATAGGCACCTCCAACACCTGTTGTTGGTATTGCTATGGTGTAAGCCACTATACTGTAGGCTCAATTATCATCCCATTGTGAAAGACCTTTTCTGCTGACCTAATTTGTCTTTTACTGAGAAAATTGTTCACTCCAAACTTTTGGCACTTCAGAATTTGATTTGAAATTGTATTTTAAATTTGTGGAGAGGAAAAGTTGAAAGAATTTAGAGTAATTTCTGCCTCTACCATCATAAGTCAAATCTTTCCATCTCCTTATCTTTGAATTTCCACTGGCTGTCCTCCATGCCTGGAATTTCCATCTTACTTATTTTAATTTATTGGTTTTCTTGAAGTCTCAGTTAAAATTCTATCTTCTACAGATAGTTTTTGTTTTCCCCATCAATGATAATTCCATCCCTCTGAATTTGACTCCAATTTATCTTGCTTATCTATACTTATCTTGCTATATAGTTGTTTTTACTTTTGTTTCCTCTCATAGATTATAGATTTCTTAAGGGCAGAAACTAGTTTTGACTTTGTTTATATGCTAAGCCTTTAGAATAATGTTTGGCTTGTATACTAGAGCTTCATAAATACTTGTTGAATTGACTTGATTATATATCAGGGCAACAAATTTTTGTTTTTTGCTTTTTTGTCTTATATATTTACAAGAAGACTGCTTTATTATAATCAAATTACTTTATCTCATTTGAATATTATTGTAATAATTTAATATATAGCTATTATTCTCTACTTTTCCAAAGTTATAAAGATGAGGTGGACAGGGAGTAATTAATTTGACCAGGTGTACTTACATATAAAATCATTTTGAAGCTATAACATGAATAACAGCCTTATGTAATTGGTAGTGTTTAAGTTGAAAAGAAACTATAGGTTCTAAAAAATTAAAATGAGAGAATTACATTTTAGACTCATAAGATACTCTATGTTACATTTTGTAACATATTAATGACATTAATACCATTGTTATAAACATGCATTTTTTTGGAATAATATTATACAGGCCATTTCCCTATAGACCATTGAAATGAGGATTTTCCCCCTGTATTTTCACTTACAAATTAATGACCTTACCCAATCTGGTGAATGGGAAGGGTATGGTTATCAATTGTTGGCCTGGAGAGCCAATTTTTGTTATCTCTTTTGTTTATTGAAAGATGGAGTCACTTATCTGGGATTGAGAAACATAGTCTTAATGGCCACAGATCTTCATACTAAGTGACTCACTTTTCCTTTGAATGGATATTTTCCACAGAGAACCTTTTTATAGAGTGCTGTCCTACACCAAGGTGCTGAATATATAGTTCCCTACTAATGAAACCAATATGAACAGGCTTCCTAAAAGAATGATAAGGTAGAGGACAAAATGTGCTAGTCTCATATTGATGTTTAGGAATGGCATTCCTCTAAAGCTTACTGTTTTGCAGGTAAAATGTGTGCTGTTGACAGTATGTCTTTTTTTTTATAGAGGCATTTATTTTGAGTTGTAGAACAATAAAGCAAAATAGTAATCAATATGTAGTAGAGGTTTGTACTTTCTGGGTAATTTTTCTATTAGCAAGATGTAGACACAGAACAACAGCAGAGAAATATTTGTTACGTGATATGGGAGAAAATTGTTTCTAAATAATATTGTCATGTCAATTCCTTATAAGGAAAATGAACATTTTAGCTACAGTTTGAACAAAATGTAGTGTTAATTGCAAAACATTGCTTCATCCCTTACCAAACTGCAGGGGGCAAGAAAGAGCTTGAGTATACTCTGAGAGCCTCTTTTCCCCTGGGCGTTACTTTTTCACATGTGCTTTTAAATCTTCCAACTTGTGATTATTATTTTTCAGCATTGAATTAGTGAATCATTTTATATCACACCATTATATAAAACAAAATGATACTTTGCTTCTCTGCATAGCCCAATTACTAGGTGAAGAAAATTGAGTTCCTTGAATTGAAAGGCACATGTATGTATGTTTTGACAAAATGCAGGAAGGGATTGTAAAATGCTCCCAGCTGTTGAAAGTAGGAATGAGAAAAAGCTAGAGAAAAAAGAAACAAAACCAGGTGGGATCTAGGTTTTGGATTTGTTTATTTATTTGGTTTTTCTTGCTATTATTTTTTATAACTTTCGTAAATGTAAATAATATGAAAACAGCTATGACAACAAATGCCAAATTATTTTGTGTTTAGCTATTACACAAATGCTGTTGTTAAATTGAGCTCTATTCAACCTTAACGCATGCCCTTCCTTCTGTAGCTATTGCAAAAAAATTCCTAATCCTTAGCAAGGCAGTGAAGTGTGGTGGAAATAACAGTGATTTGCCAGCTTGCAGGTTATTTGGCTTGTATTTAAGTCTTGGCCCTCTAGTAATTTATTTTGTAACCTTAGGCAAGTCTCCTGTCTCTTGGTATCAGTTTCCTTATATCTGAAAGGAAGAGATTTCACTTCATGACTCCAAGTATCCCTTCCAGATCTAACATTCCATGGTTATATTTTATATTTCTTAGTTGACAATCAATACAGAAGCATATTGTTCCCAGGAACAAAAATATATTTTTATTTCTGGTTTTCAAAATTGTTCACAATCTGATCCCAATCTATCCTAGCATTGTTATACATGCCTTCTTTTCCTATATTCTAAAGCTAAGGGAAACTGGCCTTCTTTTTATTCCTTATATGCAGAACATCATTTATTTTTCCATGCTTCTGTATTGATTGTCACTAATTCTGGAATGCCCTAGCTCTTTTTTTTTTATTTTCTTGTCTTTCTTTTCTATATTTGTATATTCAGCAACTAACAGTGCCTAGAACATAATCACAATGTTTATCAATTATCTGTGTACTTATAGTTCTCCCATAGATTGTGCATTACTTGATGACAGAAAATGTTTTATTTTTGTCTGCTCTCCCAGACATCAGTATGGACCCTTATGAATACTAGGCATTTAAGGTTTGTTTAATTGTGAAATTTGATTGAATTCATCTCTTGCAAAATAGTAACTGGTACATTTGCTAAAAACCCCGTTGATGAGATTAGGGTTTCTGGTGGTCAGGGAGTTAAATGATGAGGTTCGTGGCAGGTTAGTGGTTCAGGAAACCAAATGAAAAGGTTTGGCTCCCCTAAATCTCATTAGCATTCAGCACATGGCAGGGAGTTGTGGTTACCCCCTACTGGTGGCTTAGAGGTCCTTCATAAAGGAATTTATGAACCCAAAAAGCTAGACTAATTAAAAAAAATGTTTATTATTGGCATTGGGAAGTCAGCCTTTGCTATGCATGAATAGAAAGACTGAATTCCTTAGTAGCAAGGTCTCACAGAGAAGTAAAGTTTCTAGTAGAGAAATCCAAACAGAGAGGTATAAAGTTTTGTTAGGGAAATAGATGAGAGAGTTACAAGAGGGTAACACTGAAAGAAAATTTCATTTCAGTGGGCAGAGGTTGCTGCTACACCAGGGGTAGTATATTAAGTCCTCTGCAAGGATTGGGTTTAAAATTGGCTCTTTATATAATAGAAGCCTTGGCTACAAGGGGTTTACTCTTGATGAGGGCTGAGTGGGCATAAGTTGGAACTAAATAGAACTGAATGAGTTTTTGATCTTTAATTCAATAGGGTTAGAATTCTCCAGCTCCAAACTCAACTAGCCCCACCTAGATAAAACCACTTTTAACTTGATTCCCTGGGATGGGTCTCACAGAGACAGGGTTCAAGAAGAATTTCTCCTTCAAGGAGCTTTTCAAGTATTCTACCTCATGGCTCATTCCCAAAGTCAAAGAGAGAGAAAGAAAAAGAGTTTTGGGGCTCCCCTCATCACCACCAGTAATAAAATAGCACAACACAATCTTTTCCTAGAATTAGATTCATAGCATTAGGATCTATAACTATATATATATAAAATCATAGGATCAAAAACTTAGGTTAAGAGGGGACTTTCAGGGTCATCTAGGTTAGCTGTCTTATTTTAAGATAAGAAAACTGAGACCCAGAGAGGTAATGTAACTTGTTCAGTGTCACCCAGGAAGGAGATTTCAAATTCAAGTTCAATGAATACAAGTTTAGCATTTTTTTTCCATTTTGGCATACTGCCTGGTGTGTATCCCATGGGCAATGGCAGACAATTATTGGTGTCCATCTGGAACACAGAACTGGAAGACAGAAGGCAGAATAAGAAAGTTTCTGACAACTTTTATCATGAAAATTTTAACAACTGATAGCTCATAAAAGACAATCAATTCCTCATCATTCCTCTCAGAAGATATTGGTGAGTATTGCTATAAATCATTCTTTTCAAATAAAGAATCATAAGACATAGAAATTTGACTCCCCTGCATTGAAACCATCCTATTCCTAACACATTGCTTTGTATCCATTTCTCTTGGAAAACTGTATTTATTGGCTAATGATTTTTTGAAACAGGAACTCTTTAGACTCTCTTTTATGCTGAAATAGCTTTGTCTCAAGGATAGGGAAAGCTAAACTACTTTCCAATTGAATGGATGATATAATCCAAACGCTTTGTTAAATATTTAGTTTGGTCTTTGGGTGTTGCTATTTAAGACCAGGCAGAATCTTGATTTTAAGATTTCTCTCAAAGACTCCAACTATTTGTAGACTGAAATCTCATTACTTTGTAGAGATGAAAAGTTGAATAGGTCAAACAAAGATTTGAACTTCTGATTATGGGGACTCTCAGATAACCAAACATTACATATAGTTTTAATATAACAATTGCACAAAGTTTTCTTTCCTCTAGAAATAGTTTAATGGAGTGAATTCCCAATATTAGGATCAAAGTGTTTTACACTAATGCCCATTTTAGTCCTTTGAAATAGGGAGGAAACACCTCTACATTATAGCTGAGGAAACTAGGGCAGGTAAAGTCAAATTATACATCCATGACCAAATTCTTGAGCTTGTATGTTTTTATTCAGTTTTTTATTCATAAAATCCTATGGATTTTCATCTGCTCCTCAAGTTCTCTATCTCTAAAGCCATTATAGTACTTTTTCCCACTATGCCACTCTGCTACTGAAAATAGTGAACAAGTTTATAGAGGGTCTTTAAATCAAGATATAGATGTTTTTTCCCTTGATGCAATATATCCTAGGAAATTAATGTTAAATTGTTAAGTAGGGAATGAAACAAATGCTATAGATTGAGCTCTGTAATAAACCATTACTCTCTCTTATTACATCATGCATTTTGTGACATAATTGCTGTTGAAGATGATAGATCTCGACCTATTTTTAAGCTCTTGTTGGAAATAATGACTGTCATATTAAAGACCAATGCTATAAGTTGAAAATCCCAGTTTCTAGTAGTAAGTTGTTAGTACATCAACTCCAGAGTTGTAAAACCCTGAATATTCATTTCCCAAATGAATTCAAGGTGCATATTAACAGTTTAGCTTTGTTAAGAAGGTGACAGCCTTGTTTTATTTGCATTCCATTACCCACAATGCTTTTATGCTTTCCATGCTTTGAAAAGCAAATGATGACATTTTGTTATGAAGATTCCATCCTGTATGCTTTTACAAGTAAAGAAGTAGAATAATTATCACTAAGAAGAAGAAAAATAGAGTTTGAATATTTCACATTTGTTAATTAGGGGAGAGGTGAGTGAGGCAGGTGAGGGGGGAATAAAATAGGGAGTCAAGTTATTATTTCCTGAGTTCTATAGAATAAAGCAAATGTTTCACTAATTCCAGAAACACAGAAAGGGCAAAGATGATTCCATGCTGGTGAAAACATTCTAAAAGGTCTATAAAGAGGAAATGGGAAATGAGGATTTCTCCTTACTTTAGTCACCCAAAAGGAGAATTTTCACTTTTGTAAAAAAATCTGAACGAACTGAGATTGATCTTGTAAGGAATCAAACCTAAAGCCTCAGTTTCAAATGTGAAATGTGGATTAATTGCTATTTTATTTAAGTGGTGTTTAAAAGTACTGAAAATTGAGAAAATTAAGGGAATGAGATAAGATAATTTTGTAATCAACTTTTTTTTTCCCCTCTCTTATTTCATATCTCTAGCTTCTGAACCCTTTTTATTCAAAGTACAAATCCTCATCATCTCTTACCTAAAATTTTGCAAGGACTTCTTAACTGATCTTCCTGTCTCAAGTCTCTCCCCACTTTAGTCCACCTTCCATACAGTTGCTGAAGTGAACTACCTTAACTTTCATATTCAGTAAATCTCAGTTTCTTCTTGCTGCTGAAATGTCTCTGGCTACTTTTTATGACCCTTCAAAATCTAGCTCCAACTTACCTGAACAATTTAATTTCTTGAAATGATGAAAATATTTTCATTGTCTGCCACCCAAATCACTGACCATGTTGTTTTCCTTCTTGTTTTGAATGTTCTATTTTCCCCTTTTAACTGTTTAAAATTTTCTCCATCTTTCATGGTTCCCCTCAATCTTCAGATCTTTTCTCACTATTTCAACCCATATTTATTTTTCTATGGCTCTTATAGATTCTTTCAAAACTAAATTTGAATACCTAATTGAATAATAATTATGACTTGTATATTAATTTTGTACCCACAATTATGTGATAAACTGCTTAAAAGCAAAAACTATATCATTTAACAGTAGTGCTTATTTATAAGCATCTTTAGAATTTATAAAATATTTTCCTTACAACATTTTTAGTTAGGTAGTATAAGAATTTATGTTTCCCATTTTACAAAATAGAAAACTGAGTTGCCTAGACGTTTCTTTTAAATAATCTTCCAGGAAGCTATTGCCAAATTTTAAACACAGATTTTCTTATCCCCACCCCATTGTAATTCCTGATCTACCACACTGCCATTCATAGAACTCTGCAGCTTCCCAATGACTAGAAAAGTGCTAAAAATGTAATCATTGCTCAAAAAATACTTACTGATTGAATGCAATCTTGACAGAAAATCAATAATTTATAGATGAGACTTGGAGTCCAAGATCTGTGTAGCTTTTTTCATAAGGAAAGATAGTCTAATTCTTGAAGTTTGAACATTTCCCTTAATTGTGCTGATCTGTCATAGACTTTCTCTCCAATTTAATTCCTGATGTTTATCACTTTGTGGAAAGCCCTAATCTGTCTCAGTCTTTCTTACTACAGCATGTTTTCAATAAATGTGGCATAATGGAAATAATGCTGGATTTGGAGTTAGGGGACTAGGATTCACTTCCCAAAAATGACTTAAACTATTATTAAAACCTTGGAAAGCCCCTTATCCTCTCAGTCCTATTTATTTTGTTGTTCAGTCATGTGTAGCTCTTTGTGACCTCATTCAATTTTTTAAGCAAAAACATTGAATTTTTTTTTCCCATTTCCTTCTCTGGCTTATTTTAGAGATAAGAAAACTGAGGGGAAAAAATTAGTGACTTGATCATTGTTATACAGCTACAAAGTGTTTGAGGCCAGATTTGAACTCAGAACTATGACTCTTCCCAACTCCAGGTCCAGCAGTCTTTCTACTGTGCCAATTGGCTGCCCTAGTCTTAATTATACACTTGAGATAATGAAGCTTGTATTTGACTTATAGGACTCCTGGTGGTAAAACCCCTCATAAAGCTTGTTGTTGTTATTTGTCCTTTATTCTAGAAGAGGACTATGGTGTCAAGGAGGAGATGCTATAACATGCAAGTGAATAGGATTTAAATGAGGGAGAGCTGTGCAATGGCACCTGCCTCACTTCCCCTCCTCCTAGAGCCATTTGGGTCCAGTAGCCATATAAAAACTGGAGAAGACCCTAAATACATTAGAATATTTTTCCATTTTTTAAGCTAAGGTTCTTAACAGGTCTGTTTGACTGAGGTTACAGGCACTCAATGACTAATGATACATAGCAATTAAGGCAAAGCATGCTTTCTTTAACCTGGTAAAAGAAAAATCTAAATAAATAAGTAAATCCAGGAGGGGAAGACCCTCCAGAACGTTCAATCTGAGCCAATAGGGACCAAATGATGACCAACTGGGGCTTGACCTGAGATGCATTTTTTGTCAGTCTAGGAGAGTTCAAATGTTTTTGATTTAAGGCATGGTCTTTTGGGAACAAATTTAGATAGTAAATCCCGAGATAAACTTTGGAAGGTTCAGCAATCCAAAAGAAAGTTTTTAAAATTATCTGGAGATAAGGGTATGATATCTTAGGTAGACAGAGGGAAGAAAGGATGAAAGGGAAAGAGAAAGAAATAGTTTTCTATTACTCATGTATAGGTCCTAAAATAACAAAGATGGAAAGATATCTAATACCCTATCCAAGTAGAAAGCTAAGTTACTTTCTCTAGCATGCATAATAACTGGCGTTCAGACTCTTTTTGAGTACTTCATGTAGGAAATGGTGAAACTTATTTTAATGACACAGATTAGGCCACTTGAAAGTTCCAATTGTCAGGAGAATATATCTTATCTCCAGAATAATTTTGGTCCCTTCTGTAGTATTCTTTGGTTCGATTTTCTTGGGGGCTTCTGGAAGCAGCCTTTGTTTCAGTTCAGTAATCACCACAAGTACAGCCAGATGTTAAAGTCCAAATCCTTTATTGTCTCCTTCAAAGTCCTATCTCCTTTACTTGGGGCTCGGCTAGTTTTCTGGAGGCCCTCCAGGATCTTAGTTTTAGTGGAACAAGAAGGAGGAGAGCCTGCCACCAAGGCAGTGTGAGAGGAAGTGAATGAATCTCTCTGAGTCCAAAGGTTTGTGCTTCAGCTTCCAACCATCACAAAGGTGAATGTTGTAGAGCTATATATTAAGTACTAAGTACATATACTGAACTAGAGAACTATTAAGCACCATGCTAAACAGCCATTATCTTTATCAATTCCACTGAGTTAGCACTTTGTAAGAATCTTTATTTCAGAGTTCTGGCCCATAACACCTTCTACCTAGTTTCATGCAAAAATAAGCCTAATTATTTTTATAGATGATAACTCTTCAAAAAGATGTTTGGTGTTTACTCCCTTCACAAAAGTGTTGAGGAAGATAAGTAGCCAATATCTCCTACCTTGTGCATTCCTCAATTAGGCTTCATTTCCAACGATCTTTAAATTCTTGACATCTTAATGTACTTTATAAACATGCTATGTAAACATACTGTAGAATCATCTTTTTCTTATTACAGAGCAACATAGAAAGTGAAGATCACTTCATCATTTCCAAAAACAAATAAATAGGAAAATAAATAAGCCCACATTTTATTATATTTGAAGAACTAGGGGGGCAGAGCCAAGATGGCGGAGAAGAAACACACGTCTCTGTGAACGTCCTCATTCCCTCACAACCAATTAGATAAATTAAGTCTCAGAATTAGCCCAGGACTGACAGATACCACAAGGACTGGAAGCACGACTTACCAGCTGAAGAGAATCTGGAGTTTCAACAGGAAAGGTCAGTTCCAAGGGGAGGAATAAGAGAGACCAGCACAGATGGTGGGGTAGTGGCACACTGCGCCCATTGCGCTGGGAAGGGCTCTGGGATCAGAGAAGCCACTGAGGTAAAGGAATCTGGCACAGGCTGTTATCTCTTCTCTGCTAATTATTTAGCAGTTCAAAAGAGAAAACCAAAATATTTTAAAACTCAGATTAGATTTTCCCAGGACCCTGGAGGTGACTCAGCAGATCTCGGCACCAGGGGGCGTGGCCTCAGCTACCTCCTGAGAATAGTTAAGAGATTGACAAGTGGGTGGATACGGCCCAAGGCAACACACACTGCCTAGCTTAGCTGGAGGGAGTGGAACTCAGCTCCAGGAAGTCCCAGAGAAGCGGAACCTTTGAACTAGGGACCACGGTTTCTGGCAGACACTTCCAGTTTGAGCACAGGGGCTTTTCACGTCACCTGCTGCAGACATCCACTCCCCACCAGGACGCATAGGCTGGGCTTTGTGCTGTCTTTACTATTCTATGCCCTCGAAGCACAGTAGTGCTAATCACCTCTGAGGCACTTCCAGGGAGGGGGTGGGGAACTCTCTCCCAGAGCTCTATCTTAGCTCAGGCGCAGGAGCCCCTGCATCCATCTGATCTGGGAGGAAGCTGGTAAAGAAGTAAATAAATAATTTCCTACCCCAGGGACAGACCCCAAAAGATTTTTTAAGTATGAGCAAAAAGCCAAGAAAAACCATAGATTCCTTCTATACAGAGAAAGAGCGGGTATCCAACCCCGAGGAAGTTAACAGCAGAGAGTCAGCAGATAACAACCTAAAGGGGAACGATCCCTGCCCCCCATCACATAACTCTCTCCTAGAAGAAACTCTTAAAAAATTTAGGGAGATTGAAGAAAAATGGGGAAAGGAAAGGGAAGCTATGATAGAGAATAACAACGTCCTGAAATTGGAGTTGGAAAAAATAAAGAATTCACAGGAGATGCAGGGAAACAAAATTTATGAATTAGAAAAGGTTAAAAAAACACAGGAAAGTGGAATTTCTGAATTGGAAAAGATAAAAAAGTCTCAAGAAAATAGAATTTCTGAATTGGAAAAAGAAAATAATTCTCAAAAAAAAATTAGGGAAATGGAAAAAAATTCAATAGAGCAAAATAATTCATTTAAAAACGAAATTGGGCATTTACAAAAAGAACTAAAAACTGTGAAAGAAGAAAATAACTCCTTAAAAGTCAGGATGGAACAAATAGAAACGAATGATTCACAGAGAACCCAAGAATCAGTCAAACAAAACAAAAAAAAAAAAATGAGAAGCTGGAGAACAATGTCAAATACTTACTGGGAAAATCTATAGACCTGGAAAATAGATCTAGGAGAGATAATCTGCGGATTATTGGACTTCCAGAAAACTATGACCAAAAAAAGAGCCTAGATTCTATTTTACAGGAAATTATCAAAGAGAACTGTCCAGAGATAATAGAAACAGAAGGGAAAGTAGATGTGGAAAGAATTCATCGAACTCCTGAAATAGACCCTAAAAAAAGAACACCACGGAATATAGTGGCTAAGCTGCAGAATTACCACACAAAGGAGAAAATCCTGCAAGCAGCTAGAAAAAAACAATTTAAATACCAATGTGCCACAATAAGGGTCACCCAAGATCTGGCTGCCTCCACATTAAAAGATAGAAGGGCCTGGAACCTGATATTCCGTAAGGCAAAAGATCAAGGACTGCAACCAAGAATGAACTACCCAGCTAAGTTTAGCATCTTTTTCCATGGAAGAAGATGGTCATTCAATATTTGAAGAACTAGTATGAACTCCACCATCTACCCCAGTTGTTTCTTACAAGGGTGCCCTATTTAGGGCTTTCTAACTTTTTCCAAATGATATATCATCTTGAAGTCTTGAATCATATCCTAAGTTTTTCTTAGAAATCAAAGAAATAAGAATTAATTTCTTTTTATTAGTCCCTTTGCTTCTATTCTTTTTCTATTTCTTCCATTCCCTTTCTCTTTATACAGAGAACATTTGAGTAGTTTCTGCTCAGAACATAACACATAAAGCTATCTAATCAGATCTTTAAATAATGAGTTGTGATAAGGAGACATAATATTACTTCCTCTGTTTCATGTGCAGATCTGGAATCTGAAGACAGGATTTAATATAAAGTTACTTGTAAATAATGTATACATTTCAGGGAAGTCAGGACTTTTCCCAAGATGCAATTGTTTCAAAAAATATTTTAGTTCAAAAATATGATAATTTTGTATATGACACATGTACAAATTATTTTTTTAATAAAACCATGTTTAAATTATATTTGTTACCATTTGATCCTTTGAAACCACTCCTTAGAGGAAACGATAATCTTTTTAGTAAAGCTAAGAGGAGAAGAATCCATGTATTGAATATTCTGGCTATATTCCAGAAACCTCTGTTGTGAGGAGTTGAGTCTATGGATATGGCAAGAAAATAAGGCAACTTCCCTTTCTTTTTTAGTGACATAAACACTGTCAACTGAACTCTGAAAATTGGAGTCATTTTTATTGCACCTCTCATTTTTTCCATTCTATATTCTTTATAATTCTGTTCAATATATATTCATTAATTACTTATTCCATGCAAGATACTGACTTTGACCTTGAGGATTTGAAGACAAAAAGTAAATGGTCCCTGTTCTCAAGGAACTTATATTCTATTGTGCTGAGGGACAACATGTGCATTTATAAGTAAGTACAAAATATGTAGTAAAGAGTGGAAATTAATTTCTATTTGTCCCAAAGTCACCACTATAGTCCAATTGTCATTAAACTAATTTTGATTTACTGAAAGAAAAAAAAATTCCAGAAAATCTCACCAATTCCCCATTTTCTCTACTCTCCAGTTCCTGCCTAGCTACAAAAGGAATCATCCCTTTTTAATCATATCATTCCTCTACTCAATAAAACAGTAATTCTCAATTGCCTCCTTTATCAACTTAAAACATGTTTTGTTTAGTATTAAAAACCATCCAAAATGCGGTTCATTCAATTTATGCAACTTGATACCCTATGACTACTATGACTATCCTATTCACATATTCTACTCATATCTATATTTCTGAACTATACTTCAAATGTCTCATACTCTGCCCTACTATAATGAATTTCATTTTTTTTTTACCTTCATCCAAGATGCCCCCTCCTTTTTACACTGTCTTTTCTTCTTCTTCTTCTTCCCCAAGGCTGGGGTTAAGTGACTTGTCCAGGGTCACCCAGCTAGGAAGTGTTAAGTGTCTGAGATCAGATTTGAACTCGGGTCCTCCTGAATTCAAGGCTGGTGCTCTATCCACTGCACCACCTAGCTTCCCCTTTACCCTGTCTTTTTAAGACTGCCATAATTCAAAACTCAGAAGTCCTTCCAGGACTCTTTTAGACATCCTTGATCAATCTTTTTTTTTCTGGAAGATTAAAGAACTATTATTTGCAATCACATAATTTATTCTTATAAAATATATTATTTTGTGTCATTCTCTAAATATCTATGCACTAAAATCTTATCTTCCCAACTAAATTGTGAACTTATCTTTTACCTTTCATAATGCTAAACTCTGGACTAAGTATATAGTAGGTGGTCAACAAATACTCATTGATTGCATGTATGCATGATAGTCATACTTCACATTTCCTAAGGAGTTGGGGCATAGCATTATTATTATTGAGAGCTAGTCATGCCTTGTTAATAGGGTCTTTAATAAAATAAGTATATTTTTGGTGGAAACTCTGATTGAAAGTGTAGGATTTCTGTTAGGTTATTGAGTCTGTGTCATAATTTCAGGAGCAATTTGTCAGTTGGAAAAAAAAACATAGAATTTAAAACATTATCTTATCATTCTCCACTTTATACTCAAGTATTTCATTGTATTCTACCTTTTTATATCCAGTGTTCCTCACTTTTTTCCTTTTGTATAGCCATAATTAATACATTTGTGTGATTCTTAGAAGTGATAATTGACATAAATTTAGAGTTGGGAATGTAGGATGTGAGGGAAATAGAAGAGAATTATTAGGGAATAAAGATATCAGATTGGTGAGCAAGGACACAAAGTTTATAGTAAGTGATGAAATCTCTCTACTCATTTTTCTTCTAGCAATAGGTATGTTTTGTCAAACAAAGAGGCAAAAAAATACTTCTATGAATTTACAGTATGTTAGAAAGGACATAATTAGACAAAACACCAGCTATCGATGGCTTACATCCGTGGGTGATGTATGTGATTAAATAGCCTATTGTTACTCTATTACCAATTACTTTTAGCAATTTGTTTGATTCTGAGGTTGTTACAAGTGATTATAGAACTGAAAATACCATCCTGGCTTTTGTTTTTCAAATACTGATGCCTTTTAGAACATCCAAACCATAAAAAATGTATTACTTGAAACAGAAAAAAACAAATCTTGAGTCACTGCTTAAGAAGACACAAAGACACATTTTTAAAAATACAATTTAATGGATGTGAGCTAAGCTAAATTGGGGAAAAGTAATTCATGTCAGACATATTTGTTTACTTTTTAAATAAATAGCTATTGGCTAAAAAGAAAAGGGAACCACTAAATTCAGTGTATACAGATTTTCTGAAAGGTCTTGTTAAAAATTGTTACATTAGCCAAGCTTGTTAAATGTGGTTTAGCAGGGTATTATACAATTAGATAGACAAAAATACTGGAGCAAAATAATTGAGAAAATAGGACACTTTAATGGATTGGATGACAGGTAATTCACTTGGAATGAATGTAGAAATAGAACTTTTAAATGGTGGAATAAAAGGAATCTTAAATATCTGCTCTAATTAAAATTTCTCAATTTACTGATGAAGTAAGGCCCAGAAAAATGAAATAAGTTGCCCAGGGTAATATTGCTAATGCCCTCTTTCTTTGTAGTTAATGCAAATAGAAAAAGGTATATCCAGATGGCCTGAGTTGTTTGGATATTGCAATCTTAATTTGAATGTCATTTAATTTCCAAAACATCTGACCAAATTCTTTGCAGTGAATTTAAGAAAAGGAAAGAAAATGACCAAGAAACAGAAAAGAATTTTGTACATAAAAACTTACTATGATTACAGGGAAAATGAAAATACCAACTCAGAAGAGGACAAACTGTCCATGGAAGAAATCTCAAAGAAAGATATGACTTGGTTTCAAAACTAAAGACGCTTCTTGGAAGTGCTCATAAAATACTTTAAAAGACAAATAAGAGAGGGAGCAGGAAAAAAACTGAGAAAATAAATGAGAGGTATGCAAGAGATATTCAACAGTTTGGAAAAGAAAGGCAATTCCTTAAAAAAAAAAAGCCAAATGCAAAAAAAAAAAAAAATACTGGAAAAAAAATACCTTCAAAGTAGAATTAATCAAATGGAAAAAAAAAGAGATTAAAAAAAAGATAACTGAAGAAAATCACATATTACAAATTAGAATGGGACAAATGGAAGATGTTTCTATGAGATATCAAGAATCAGTCGGGGGGGGCGGAGCCAAGATGGCGGAGAAGAAACACACGACTCTGTGAACGTCCTCACTCCCTAACAACCAATTAGATAAATCAGCCTCACAAATAGCCCTGGACTGATAGATACCACAAGGACTTACCAGCTGAAGAGAATCTGGAGTTTCAACAGAAAAGGTCAGTTCCCAGGGAAGGAAGAAGAGAGGCCAGCACAGAAGGCTGGGTGCTAGCATACTGCGCCGATCGATCTGGGAAGGGCTCTGGGATCAGAGAAGCCACTGAGATAAAGGAATCTGGCACAGGCCATTAGCTATTCTCTGCTTATAATATAGCAGTTCAGAAGAGAAAGCTAAAATACTTTAAAAAAACTCAGATAGATTATATTTTCCAGGACCCTGGGAGTGACTCAGCAGATCTCGGCACTAGGGGGTGTGGCCTCAGCTACCACTTGAGAATAGTTAAGAGATTGACAAGTGGGTGGATACGGCCCAAGGCAACACACATTGCCTAGCTTAGCTGGAGGGAGTGGAACTCAGATCCGGAAGTACCAGAGAAGCAGAACCTTTGAACTAGGGACCACGGTTTCTGGCAGACATTTCCAGTTTGAGCACAGGGGTTTCTCACATCACCTGCTGCAGACATCCACGCCCCACCAGGACTCATAGGCTAGGCTTTGTGCCGTATTTACTGTTCAATCTCAACCTCACGGAAGCCACTAAAACACAGCGCCCTAGGGCACAGCAGTGCTAGTCCCCTCTGAGGCACTTCCAGGGAGGGGGTGGGGAACTCTCTCCCAGAGCTCTATCTTAGCTCAGGCACAAGAGCCGCTGCATCGATCCGGTCTTGGAGGAAGCTAGTAAAGAAGTAAATAAATAATTTCCTACTCCAGGGACAGACCACAAAAGATTTTTTAAATATGAACAAAAAAGCCAGAAAAACCATAGGGTCACTCAAGATCTGGCTGCCTCCACATTAAAAGATAGAAGGGCCTGGAACCTGATATTCCGTAAGGCAAAAGATCAAGGACTGCAACCAAGAATGAACTACCCAGCTAAGTTTAGCATCTTTTTCCATGGAAGAAGATGGTCATTCAATGAAACAGAGGAATTCTACATGTTTCTAAGAAAAAAACCAGACTTAAACAAAAAATTTGATCTACATCCACAAGACTGAAGAGAAACAGAAAAAGGTACACAGAACCCTTGAGAACTGTAACTCTGTTGTGGGTATATAAAAAGTACTCAAGTATAATTTGATTTTAGTGATATAAAAGAAAAAAAAGGAGGGCTAGTAAAGAGAAGGAGGTCGTTTCAGAAAAAGGGGAAGGAATGATAAAAAGAGGGAAACTACATCCCGGGAAGAGGCATAGAAAATACACCACATCTGAGGGAATTTAGTGAGGGGGAGAATCATTGTGTGAATCTTACTCTCATCAGGAGAGGCTTAAAGAGTAAATAATTAACATATTTGTTTTTCAGAGAATTTTCTCTCACCTCATTAAAAGGGGGGAGAGAAAAAAGGAAAAGGAAAAGGAGAATAAGTGAAGGGACTTGGAGGGAGGGGGGATGGATACTAAAAAAAAAAAGGGGGAGGGTTGCACGTCACAAGGGGAGTCTGTAAATTAAATATCGGGGAGGGGGATCAGGGGGGTCAAGGATAAAAGCATAATCTGGGGATAATATGATGGCAGGAAATACAGAATTAGTAATTTTAACTGTAAATGTGAATGGGATGAACAATCCCATCAAATGGAGATGGATAGCAGATTGGATCAAAAATCAGAACCCTACAATATGTTGTCTGCAGGAAACACACTTAAAGCAGGGAGATACATACAGAGTAAAGGTAAAAGGTTGGAACAGAGCCTATTATGCTTCAGGTAAAGCCAAAAAAGCAGGGGTAGCTATCCTTTTCTCAGATCAAGCAAAAGCAGAAGTATATCTCGTTAAAAAAGATAAGGAAGGAAACTATATCCTGCTGAAAGGTAGCATAAATAATGAAGCCATATCAATACTAAAAATATATGCACCAAACAGTATAGCATCTAACTTTCTAAAGGAAAAGTTAAGAGAATTGCAAGAAGAAATAGACAGTAAAACTATAATAGTGGGAGATCTCAACCTTGCACTCTCAGATTTAGACAAATCAAACCACAAAACAAACAAGAAAGAAATTAAAAAAGTAAATAGAACATTAGAAAAACTAGGTATGATAGACCTTTGGAATAAACTGAATGGCAATAGAAAGGAATATACTTTCTTCTCAGCAGTTCATGGATCCTATACAAAAATAGACCATATATTAGGACATAAAGATCTCAAAATTAAATGTAGAAAGGCAGAAATAATAAATACCTTCTTCTCAGATCACAATGCAATAAAAGCTATATTCAGTAAAAAGTTAGGGGTAAATAGACCAAAAAGTAATTGGAAACTGAATAATCTCATCTTAAAGAATGACTGGGTAAAAGAGCAAATTATAGAAAAAATTAATAATTTCACCCAAGATAATGACAATGATGAGACATCATACCAAAATCTTTGGGATGCAGCTAAAGCAGTAATAAGGGGAAATTTTATATCTTTAGAGGCTTATTTGAAGAAAATAGATAAAGAGAAGATTAATAAATTGGGCTTACAACTTAAAAGGCTAGAAAAAGACCAAATTATAAACCCCCAACCAAAAATTAAACTTGAAATACAAATATTAAAAGCAGAAATCAATAATATTGAAAGTAAAAAAAAAAACTATTGAATTAATAAATAAAACCAAGTGTAGCGAGCTGTCGTCTCTAAAAGCTGCTGGATCGCTCTCTAGGAAGAGAACTGCTGTGTCTACTCAAATCTCTCAGACAGATTCTTCTTCCTGTAACGAACCGTTGTCTCCAGGCAGTTGCTGTTAACTCTTGTCCAAAGAAGTGACTTCCCTTCCTGCAGAGAGCCCCGTCAAGCCTGATGCAATTCAGAGTCTTCCTTCTTGAATCCTGGCTCTGAATCTCCTCCAGCTCTTATCCTTCTCCAGGCCGATCTGCTCTCTGCGCCCAGTGCTGTCTCTTTTATCCTCCCAGAGAATGGGCGTGGGATAATGCAAGGGCTTCTGGGAAGAACCACCCCAGCCAATGAGCTTGCCCCCTCTATCAAGTCAACCTGAGTTCTCACCTTGTAATTGTCCAGAAAACCTGAATTCTCACCTTGTCACTGTCCAGACAACCTGAGTTCTCACTTAGTAATCCTAACATCTCCCCCTTTCTTTTGATTTAGAACATAGGACAGTCATGACCTTGAAACATAAATCCATCAATATGGGAAGTATTACAGATAATTACATAAATGACCTTGAAACATAAATCCATCAATATGGGAAGTATTACAGATAATTACATAAATTACATAAGCATATAGTAACATAGTAACATAACACATGCTAGAAGTATATAACATAATCATAAATTGAAAATTTATAAATGTCCATAAGTCCATTGTCCATTAGTCTCATCTTGTGTGAGGAAGTCCAATGATTCCTGCTGGTTTTTAAAGTTCTTTAACAGTCTTCTTATTGTCCATGCTCTTTCAGTGTCAGATGTTTCTTAGATCTTCTCCTTTATTTTGAGGTCTTTCTCTTTTTCTGTCTCTCTCTGGTGGACAAGGCGAATATGACTCGTTGGCACCCATCTGATTCCTTCTCCTGCTGAAGAAATACAAGCAAACCCTCTCCCCCAGGCAGTTAACTTATCTAATTACTTTCTATTTACTACTTTCTAAATCTCTTCTCATCATCTGGCAATTACATTGGAATTGTTTGCACTGGATACAGCCCTGTTGGTTTAAAAGGTCTGTATTCTCCCCAAGTGTAATCCATTTTTGCAATCTGATTTCCTTTTGGCTGACTGATTGGGTAATCCCTTTCTGCCATGTGATTGCTTTTCTGCTGGTTGATTAAATCAGAGTCCTGGCCTTCTAAAGGTTCTTTGGGTGTAACATCAGCTGCCATCATGCCCCAAGTCTTTTTTGCCTGGGGCCCTGGACCTGAGCCCCTCATCCCATTTCCCTGAATTATTCTACACTCTGATGTCCAATGGAGTCCTCTGTTGCATTTTGGACATGGGGTTTTAGGTCTTCTTTCACCCTGTCTTCTCACTGTATCTCCATACCTACACTGAGCTCTTAGATGTCCAATTTTTCTACATTGAAAACATCGCCGAGTTTCTCTAGAAGGCCCTTGCCAGGAGGGACCCTGTCTTTTCACATTCATCATTGTCCAGGTGTAAAAAGCATTTGTTCCCACTGTAGCACAGCGTCTTATGATCTCCTCTAAAGGAGCATCTTTGTCTAATCCCCATATAATTCTTTTGCAAATCTCATTGGCATTTTCCTTAGCCAGATGTCTGGTCATTATTTCTGTAGCTGAATTTTCTCCAATAGTTCTTTTGACAGCAGTTTGCAAACGTCCCACAAAATCTGCAAAAGGTTCATTGGGACCTTGCTGTATTTTAGTGAAAGCCTCTCCACGATCTTTCTGTCCAGGAAGGACACCCCAAGCTTTTATTGCAGCCTTAGCAATTTGTTCATATATTGTCATGGTATAATTAATCTGTTCCGAATTCTCTCCATACTGACCTTCACCAGCTAAGTGCTCAAAAGTGAATTGTGTGTTAACTCCTATTTCCAAATTGCATCTGACTTGAATTTTACATAATTCATGAAATTCCGCAAGCCATAATAAATTTTCTCCAGGTTCCAGACATGTCCTTGCTATGGATTTCCAATCATTCGGGGTTAGGACTTCATAAGACAAACCATCTAGTAACATTTTGACATAAGCTGATGTAGCCCCATAAAGGGTACAACCTTTTTTCAAATCCTTAATTTTATTCAAATCTAAAGGTGCATATCTTCTCCTTTTTTTACCTACAGAGTCAGTATTTTCAATCACAGGATATGCATGTATAAAATCACTTATATCCTGTCCTTCTCTCTTAGCTTTAACCAATGCTTTTTCTAATCTTGTCATAGGCTTAGGCTTCTTCACAGGCAATTCTGTTTGTGTTTCTGCCTCTTCCCCTCTTTCTTCCTCCATCTCTGAAGGTGGGGTTGATGTGGGCCTGTCAATAATCTGTTCTCTAGGCAGGGTTGAAGCTTCTTCAAGAGAATCATACCATAATTCCTCATTTAAATCCTCTTGCTCTAGGGAAAGATCTTGATCTTTCCTTTTTTCCTCACACTTCCTCCTCTGTTCATTTTTAGAACTTTTCCTTCTCCTACAACTTGCTTGATAGTTTAAGGCTAATTGAACTATGTTGTAGATATAAAATACTTCTGCAGAAATTGAACGAGGCCCATTTTTTGCTTGAAATTCTTTCATTTCATATCCCACTAGCTTCCATTTATCTACATCTATCTTTTCTTCCTCTAAGAACCAAGGGGATGTACGTCTTAATGCAGCCAAGAGTTTAGCAATCTGTACCCAGGTTACAAGTAAACTCTGCTCCTCAATTATCTTGATTATACTCTCTATAGTACCACTCCTGAATGGAGCTGAGGTTGCTTCTGGGGCTGGGGTTGAGTCGGCTGAGGTCCAGGGATTGAATTTAGCTAACATCTGCCCCATTTCAGCTATAAGAGATTCCTGGTTTAGCCCTTAACAAGTTAAGTTCCTTATTTATCTATTAGCACGCTCACTTAATCTTTAACAAAGTTTCCTCGTTACTCACGGTTCTGGGTCAGAGAGACTGAGATCTAGATCGGAAGCTTTTCCACTGGAATCAGGACTGTGTCTGTCCCTGTTCGGGCGCCAAATTGCGAAGGTCTGGTCTAGCTCCTCTTGTCAGGATAAGCAAAAGTCCTTGCCCCACGTGTGGACGCCAAATGTAGCGAGCTGTCGTCTCTAAAAGCTGCTGGATCGCTCTCTAGGAAGAGAACTGCTGTGTCTACTCAAATCTCTCAGACAGATTCTTCTTCCTGTAACGAACCGTTGTCTCCAGGCAGTTGCTGTTAACTCTTGTCCAAAGAAGTGACTTCCCTTCCTGCAGAGAGCCCCGTCAAGCCTGATGCAATTCAGAGTCTTCCTTCTTGAATCCTGGCTCTGAATCTCCTCCAGCTCTTATCCTTCTCCAGGCCGATCTGCTCTCTGCGCCCAGTGCTGTCTCTTTTATCCTCCCAGAGAATGGGCGTGGGATAATGCAAGGGCTTCTGGGAAGAACCACCCCAGCCAATGAGCTTGCCCCCTCTATCAAGTCAACCTGAGTTCTCACCTTGTAATTGTCCAGAAAACCTGAATTCTCACCTTGTCACTGTCCAGACAACCTGAGTTCTCACTTAGTAATCCTAACAACCAAGAGTTGGTTTTATGAAAAAGCCAATAAAATAGATAAACCTTTGGTAAATTTGATCAGAAAAAAGAAAGAGGAAAATCAAATTGTTAGTCTTACAAATGAAAAGGGGGATCTTTCCACCAATGAAGAGGAAATTAGAGAAATAATAAGGAGTTACTTTGCCCAACTTTATGCCAATAAATTTGATAACTTCAGTGAAATGGATGACTTCCTCCAAAAATATAGGCTCCCTAGATTAACAGAGGAGGAGATAAATTGCTTAAATAGTCCCATTTCAGAAAAAGAAATAGAACAAGCTATTAATCAACTCCCCAGGAAAAAATCCCCAGGGCCAGATGGATTCACATGTGAATTCTACCAAACATTTAAAGAACAATTAGCCCCAATGTTATATAAATTATTTGAAAAAATAGGGGATGAAGGAGTCCTACCAAACTCCTTTTATGACACAGACATGGTACTGATACCTAAACCAGGTAGATCGAAAACTGAGAAAGAAAATTATAGACCAATCTCCTTAATGAATATTGATGCTAAAATCTTAAATAAGATATTAGCAAAAAGACTTCAGAAAATCATCTCCAGGATAATACACTATGATCAAGTAGGATTAATTCCAGGAATGCAGGGCTGGTTTAATATTAGGAAAAGTATTAATATAATTGACCATATTAATAATCAAATTAATAAGAACCATAGGATCATCTCAATAGATGCAGAAAAAGCATTTGACAAAATCCAACATCCATTCCTACTAAAAACTCTTGAGAGTATAGGAATAAATGGACTATTCCTTAGAATAATCAGGAGCATATATTTAAGACCGTCAGTAAGCATAATATGCAATAGAAATAAACTACAACCTTTCCCAGTAAGATCAGGAGTGAAACAAGGTTGCCCACTATCACCATTACTATTCAATATAGTACTAGAAACGCTAGCCTCGGCAATAAGAGCTGAGAAAGAGATTCAAGGAATTAGAGTAGGAAATGAGGAAATCAGACTATCACTTTTTGCAGATGACATGATGGTATACCTAGAGAACCCCAAAGACTCTGCTAAAAAGCTACTAGAAATAATTCAAAATTTCAGCAAAGTGGCAGGATACAAAATAAATCCACATAAATCCTCAGCATTTTTATATATCACTAACAAAATGCAACAGCAAGAAATACAAAGAGAAATTCCATTCCATACAAATGTTGAGAGTATAAAGTATTTGGGAATCCATGTACCAAAGAAAAGTCAGGAATTATATGAGAAAAATTACAAAACACTTGCCACAAAAATAAAATCAGATTTAAATAATTGGAAAGACATTCAGTGTTCTTGGATAGGCCGAGCGAATATAATAAAGATGACAATACTCCCCAAAATAATCTATTTATTTAGTGCTATACCAATCAGACTCCCAAGAAACTATTTTAATGACCTAGAAAAAATAACAACAAAATTCATATGGAAGAATAAAAGGTCGAGAATTGCAAGGGAACTAATGAAAAAAAAAACTCAGAGGAAGGTGGTCTAAGTGTACCTAATCTAAAGCTATATTATATAGCAGCAGTCACCAAAACCATTTGGTATTGGCTAAGAAATAGAACGGTAGATCAGTGGAACAGATTAGATACAAAGGACAAAAAAGGGTACATCTATAGCAATCTAATCTTTGACAAACCCAAAGATACCAACATTAGGGATAAAAATTCATTATTTGGAAAAAACTGTTGGGAAAACTGGAAATTAATATGGCAGAAATTAGATATGGATCCACACTTAACACCATATACCAAGATAAGATCAAAATGGGTCCATGATTTAGGCATAAAGAGGGAGATAATAAATAGATTAGAAGAACAGAGGATAGTCTACCTCTCAGACTTGTGGAGGAGGAAGGAATTTATGACTAGAGGAGAACTAGAGATCATTATTGATCACAAAATAGAAGATTTTGATTACATCAAACTTAAAAGTTTCTGTACAAATAATACTAATGCAAACAAGATTAGAAGGGAAGTAACAAATTGGGAAAATATTTTTAAAAACAAAGGTTCTGACAAAGGTCTCATTTCCAAAATATATAGAGAACTGACCCTAATTTATAAGAAACCGAACCATTCTCCAATTGATAAATGGTCAAAGGATATGAACAGACAATTCTCAGATGAAGAAATTGAAACTATATTCACTCACATGAAAGAGTGTTCCAAATCACTACTGATCAGAGAAATGCAAATTAAGACAACTCTGAGATACCACTACACACCTGTCAGATTGGCTAAGATGACAGGAACAAATAATGATGAATGTTGGAGGGGATGTGGGGAAACTGGGACACTAATGCATTGTTGGTGGAGTTGCAAAAGAATCCAGCCATTCTGGAGAGCAATTTGGAACAATGCCCAAAAAGCTATCAAACTGTGCATACCATTTGACCCAGCAGTGCTACTACTGGGCTTATATCCCAAAGAAATACTAAAGAGCAGAAAGAGACATATATGTGCCAAAATGTTTGTGGCAGCTCTTTTTGTTGTAGCTAGAAAATGGAAGATGAATGGATGTCCATCAGTTGGAGAATGGTTGGGTAAATTATGGTATATGAAGGTTATGGAATATTATTGCTCTGTAAGAAATGAGCAGCAGGAGGAATACAGAAAGGCCTGGAGAGACTTACATCAACTGATGCTGAGTGAAATGAGCAGAGCCAGAAGATCACTATACACTTCAACAACAATACTGTATGAGGATGTATTCTGATGGAAGTGGAAATCTTCAACATAAAGAAAAGCCAACTCACTTCCAGTTGATCAATGATGGACAGAGGTAGCTACACCCAGAGAAGAAACACTGGGAAGTGAATGTAAATTGTCAGCACTAATATCTGTCTGCCCAGGTTACATGTACCTTCGGAATCTAATGCTTATTGTGCAACAAGAAAATTATATTCACACACATGTATTGTATCTAGGTTATATTGTAACACATGTAAAATGTATGGGATTGCCTGTCATCGGGGGGAGGGAATAGAGGGAGGGGGGGATAATTTGGAAAAATAAATACAAGGGATAATATTATAAATATGTATATACATATATACATATATATATATACATATATACATATATATATGCATATATACATATATACATATATATATGCATATATATATATATATATATATATATATATATATATATATAATAAAAAAAGAATCAGTCAAACAAACTAAAAAGAATGAAAAAATGGAAGAAAATGTAAAATACCTCATTGGAAGAAAAATCAACCTGGAAAATAGATCCAAAAGAGGCACTTTAAAAGTTTTTGGCCTACAATCTCCAATTCATAAATGATCAAAGGAAACAGAAAATTTTCAGATGAAGAAATTCAAACTATTTGTAGTCATATGAAAGGGTCCTCCAAATCACTATTGATCAGAGAAATGCAAATTAACACAACTCTGAGATACCACTACACATCTGTCACATTGGCTAAGATGGCAGGAAACAATAATATACAATGTTGGAGGGGATATGGGAAAATTGGGACACTCATACATTGTTAGTGGAACTGTGAACAGATTGAATAGAGGCAGAAAGGAATACACCTTTTTCTCAACAGTACATGGTACCTTCATAAAAATGAAAAAGAAATTAAAGCAATAATTAGGATCTATTTTGTCCAACTATATGCCAACAAATCTGACAATCTAAATTGAATTGAATATTCACAAAATATTTATATTGTGGTTAGATTTGTCTGATTCTGAGAGAGGAAGATTCAAGTCCCACACTAATATTGTTTCTGTGCATTTCTTCCTGAAACTGGCTTAATTGATGTTTTCTCTATGTATTTGGGTGCTCTACCTCTTGGTGCATATACATTTAATATAGTTGCTATTTCATTGTTTGTGGTACCCTTTAACAAGATGTACTTTCTTTCCTTATCTAACCACAATATAAATAAGAAAAAAAAATTAAGAAGGCTAATAAAATCCTAAAAAACCTAAACATAATGGAGCTCTGGAAAAGATTGAATAGAGGCAGAAAGGAATACACCTTTTTCTCAACAGTACATGGCACCTTCACAAAAATGAAAAAGAAATTAAAGCAATAATTAGGATCTATTTTGTCCAACTATATGCCAACAAATCTGACAATCTAAATTGAATTGAATATTCACAAAATATAAATTGGCTAGATTAATAAAAGAGGATATGTGCTGCTAAAGCACATTTTAGAAAAGAAATTTAGACAAAGACAAAGTTATCAATGACTCCCTAAGAAAACATCACCAAACCAGATGGTTTTACAAGTGAATTCTACCAAACATTTAAAGAACAATTAATTTCAATACTATGTAAACTATTTGGAAAAATAGGTTAATAATGAATCCCAGCAAATTACTTCTATGACATAAATATGGTATTGATACCTAAACCGGGAAAAACCAAAACAGAAAAAGAAAATTACAGACCAATCTCCCTAATGAATATTGATGCAATCTGTAATATAAAATATTATTAAAGAGATAACAACTTATCAGCAGGATACTACATTATGACCAAGTAGAATTTGTACCAGAATTGCAGGGCTGATTCAATATCAGGGAAACTATTTTCATAACTGACCATAGCAATAACAAAACCAACAGAAATCATATTATATTCTCAATAGATGCAGAAAAACCTTTTGAAAAATACAGTGCTCATTCCTCAAAACATTAGAAAGTATAGGTATAAAGAGAGTTTTCCTTAAAATAATAAGCAACATTTATCTAAAACCAGCAGTAAAAACTATCTATATTTGTAATGGAGCAAAGTTGGATCCATACCAAATTCAGGGGTGAAACAAGGATGCTCATTATCACCACTTTTATTCAATATTGTACTGGAAATTATTGCTTTAGCAATAAAAAAAAGAAAAAGAAATCAAATGAATTAGAATACGTAGTGAGGAGACAAAAAGTATCACTTTTTGCAGATGATCTGCTGATATACTTAGACAATCCTAGAAAACTATCTAAAAACCCACTTAAATCAATTAATAGCATTAGCAACATTGCAGGATATAAAGTAAACTTACACAAATCATTAGCATTTCTATATAATACTGACAAATCCCAGCAGCAAATGATAGAGAAATTCCATTTAAAATAACAGTAGACAAAATAAAATGTTTGGGCATCTACCTACCAAAACAAATCTAGGACATATTTGAACATAGTTATGAAACACTTCTCACACAAATAAAGTCACATGTAAACAACTGGAAAGATATCAGTTGCTCTTAGGCAGACCAAATTGCTAATAAAATAAAAATGATAATTCTGCCTAAATTGTTCTACTTGTTTAGTGCTATACCAATTAAAGTACCAAAATTTATTTTATTGACCTAGAAAAAATAATAACAAAATTCACGTGGAAGAATGAATCTGGTGAAGAATATCAAGGGAATTGCTGAAATAAATACAAAGAATGGTGGCTTAGCAGTACCAGACCTAAAACTATATTATAAAGTAGGAGTCTACAGCATTCATGTTAAACTCAAATAGAAAAAATATCCATCACACCAAAGAGAACTTTAACTTAGAAAACTACATAGTAATATTATTTGTGTTTTATTATATTAAATTTTATTAAATATTTTCAAGTACAAAAGCCAAGTTGAGAGAGGAAAGGAATTAGGGAAGCTGGAATAAAGGAAAGAATCACTAATATTTATTGATAGTTAAGTCTGCATGCCATTTTCCTTCTAAATTGTGTTTTGGACCATTTTTATATTTTATTTTATATTTTAATTTGAACAGAAGTTTCCTGGGTCACTAATATATACTTGACACTTTTGTTATAACAAACTCAGAACCATATGCTATCTTTTTTTTTTTATTCAGTTCTCCAGTTTACGTTGCTTTTGATATGAATTCTATTTTCTGCCTCTAACTTTTAGCTTAGCATCTAGTATCCCTAGTACCTGCCTAGTACATAATTGTGTTTTGATACATTATTATATTTAATTTTATATTTTAATCTGGTCAGAAGTATCCTGGGTCACTAATATGTACTTGACACTTTTGTTCTAATGAACTCAGAATCATGCTATCTCTGTTCTAAATTAATACTAAACCTGCTTTTGATATGAACTCTATTTTCCTGCCTCTAGCTCTTAGGTTAGCATCTTGTATTTTGGTAAGTGGTACACTCTTTTGGCACTTCTCTATGCATCTAGAAATTCCCAAAGGTCATTCCTTGTTTTTTGTTGTTGTTGTTGTTGTTGTTGTTGTTGTTGTTGTTGTTGTTGTTTTGTTTTTGTTTGTTTGTTGTTGTTTGTTTATTTGTTTGCTTATTTGTTTTTGTTTTGTTTTGTTTTGCTGGAATCTCTATCTAGTACAGTAATGTACGTTCAAACTCATTTTATGCCCAGTACCTATGAGGTAAGCATATGCTCTTACAAGGTATATTGTTATCTTTCATATTTTTCTTAATGTTACTTTAGTTATCATATGCATTCCTCAGGTTTTCTAGATACATTAAAACACAGAGTGCTGAAGACACAGGATTTTTTACACAGTAAACTTGAAATGATTACGCAAATGTTCTCAGAAGTGGAATATGAAGTTTAATGTGTCTAATTGATATGCTTAGGTAGAAATAATACCTAGGCTAAGTACAATTTAAATGGTGCTTAATTAATTAATATGGCACAAAATTATTTATTTTTTAATTGAAAACAGTCACATTATTATACATTTTTGACAGTATATATGCATGAGTAATTTTTCTTTTTTTATAACATTATCCTTTGTAATCCCTTGTAATTTTCCAAATTATCCAATCCCTCCTTCTACTCCCTCCCCTAGATGACAGGCAATCCCATACATTTTACATGTGTTACAGTATGAATTAGATACAATATATGTGTGTAAATCCAATTTACTTGTTGCACGTTAAGTATTAGGTTCCAAAGGTATAAGTAATCTAGGTAGATAGACAGTAGTGCTAACAATTTACATTCACTTCCCAGTGTTCCTTCTCTGAGTGTAGTTGTTTCTGTCCATCATTGATCAACTGGAAGTGAGTTGGATCTTCTCTATGTTGAAGATATCCACTTCCATCAGAATACATCTTAATACAGCATTAAAGTGTACAGTGATCTTCTGGTTCTATTCATTTCACTCAGCATCAATTGATGTAAGTCTTTCCAAACCTCTATATTCATCCTGCTGGTCATTTCTTACAGAGCAGTAATATTCCATAACCTTCATATACCATAATTTACCCAACATTCTCCAATTGATGGGCATCCATTCATCTTCCAGTTTCTAGCCACTACAAAAAGAGCTGCCACAAACATTTTGGCACATACAGGTCCCTTTACGCTCTTTAGTATTTCTTAGGGATATAAGCCCAATAGCAGCAATGCTGGATCAAAGAGTATGCACAGTTTGAAAACTTTTTGGGCATAGTTCCAAATTACTCTCCAGAATGGTTGGATTCTTTCACAACTCCACAAACAATGTATTAGTGTCCCAGTTTCCTTCCTTATCTCTTTTAATAAGATCAATTCTGCTCTTGCTTATTCTGAGATAAGGATGCCTACCCCTGCTTTTTTGGCTTTATCTGAAGCATAATAGATTCTGCTCCAACCTTTTACCTTTACTCTGTATGTATCTCCCTGCTTTAAGTGTGTTTCCTGTAAACAACATATTGTAGGGTTCTGACTTTTGATCCAGTCTGCTGTCTGTCTCCATTTGATGGGAGAGTTCATCCATTCACATTTACAGTTAAAATGACTAATTCTGTATTTCCTGTTATCATATTATCCCCAGATTATGCTTTTTTCCCTTGAGCCCCTGAACCCCTTCTCCAATATTTAATTTAGAGACCCAACTTGTGATGTGCAGCCCTCCCTTTTTAGTATCCCTCCCCCCTCCTTCCAAATCCCTTTTCTTGTATCCTTCCATTATTCCCCTTTTCCTTTTTCCTTTTCCTCTCCCTCCTTTTAATGAGGTGAGAGAGAATTCTCTGAAAAGCAAATATGTCAATTATTTAGTCTTTAAGCCTACTCTGATGAGAGTACAATTCACACAATGTTTCACCCCCTCTCTAAATTCCCTCAGATGTGGTATATTTTTCTATGCTTCTTCCTGGGATGTAGTTTCCCTCTTTTTATCACTCCTTCCCCTTTTTCTGATACTACTCCCTTCCCTTTACTACTCCCCCCTTTTTTCATATCAGTAAAATCAAATTATCCATGTGTACTTTCTATATATCCACAACAGAGATACAGTTCTCAAGAGTTCTTTTTACCTTTTTCTGTTTCTCTTCAGTCTTGTGGATTGAGATCAAATTTTTTGTTTAAGTCTGGTTTTTTTCTTAGAAACAAATGGAATTCCTCTGTTTCATTAAATGACCATCTTCTTCCATGGAAGAAAATGCTAAACTTAGTTGGATAGGTTATTCTTGGTTTAAATCCTTGATCTTTTGCCTTTTGCAATATCAGGTTCCAGGCCTTCGATATTTTAATGTGGAGGCAGCCAGATCTTGAGTGATCCTTATTGTGGCCCCTTGATATGTGAATTGCTTTTTTCTACCTCCTTGTAATATTTTTCCTTTGTTTGGTAGTTCTACAGCTTAGCCACAATATTCTCTGGAGTTCTTTTTCTAGGGTCTTTTTCAGAAGGTGCTTGATGAATTCTTTCAACACCTATTTTCCCTTCTGTTTCTATTATCTCTGGACAGTTCTCTTTGATGATTTCCTGTAAAATAAAATCTAGGCTCTTTTTTTGGTCTTAGTTTTCGGGAAGTCCAATGATCCTCAGATTATCTCTCCTAGATCTATTTTCCAGGTCTATAGATTTTCCCAGTAAGTATTTGACATTATTCTCCAGCTTTTAATTTTTTTTTTTTTTGTTTTGTTTGACTGATTCCTGGGTTCTCAATGGGTTCTCAATTCATTTCTATTTGTTCCATCCTGATTTTTAATGAGTTATTTTCTTCATTTACGGTTTTTAGTTCTTTTTGTATATGTGCAATTGAGTTTTTAAATGAATTATTTTGCTCTATTGAATTTTTTCCATTTCCCTAATTTTTTTAGAGAGTTATTTTCTCTTTCCAGTTCAGAAATCCTACTTTCTTGAGAATTTGTATCTTTTCCAATTCAGAAATCCTACTTTCCTGTGACTTTTTAACCTTTTCTAATTCATAAATTTTGTTTCCCTGCATCTCCTGTGAATTCTTTATTTTTTCCAACTCAGATAGCTTCTCTTTCCTTTCCCCATTTTTCTTCAAACTCTCTTCCAATCCTTGTGGTTTCTATCAGTTTAGCGTTATTTTTGAGGCTGATTTAACTAATTGGTAATGAGGGAAGAAGGGAGCTTACAGATTCGGGTGTACCTTCTCCGCCATCTTGGCTCCACCCCTTGGCAGGAAATTAAAAAAAAAAAGATTGGAGTGTTCTCAGAGATTTGACATTTACATTTTTGCTTCAATGTACAGGAGTAATGAAAACAATAGGCTGATAACTTGTACTAAGAGGAACATAAACTAATAACCTTGGGACTTTGAACATTTATAAAACACTTATTAGACCACACCTGGGGGTTCAGGTCCAATTTTTTGTTTTTTGTTTGAAAGGAAGAGAGAAACATGAAAAAAACAACTAAAACAGGAGGAGAAGTTTAGAAGAAAAAATGCTTATAGTGATGTGGACAAGAAGTGATAAGATGGAAGGCAATTAAGTTGAACATCAGTGGAAGAGAAGGGAATGAATTAAGTCAAGAGCAATTTCATAAGCCTAGCAGTGTTATGAAATTTATTTATTTTTTTGGCTCCCAAGCTAAGACACCTCAAGCATTTGGAATCATTCGATTCAACAACTATTTCTATTGCTTTTAGCACAATATTGAACACATAGTGGCTATTTAATAAAAATTCTGAAAGAAGGAAAAACATTTCTAAAATATATTCCCAAAATGGGGAAACTGTTCTTGGTGTTCTTCTAAGCAAGAACATAATCACTCTTCCTTTGGTTAATATCTCTTATAAAGGTAGGTGGTCAGTCATCTTTAAGTAAGTAATAAAAGTAGTGTTTCCATACTTCTGAAGAGTTTGTGGTAAATCCCTGAAAGCTTTCTTCTGTATTCATTTATCACAGTTATACTTGCTTTTGTTCTAACTAACTATGGACATATTGGCCTGAATTATCTTACTTCTTCCAGACATAGAAATCAGAATGATAATATTCCAATAATATTTTCCACCAACAACAAAGCAAATTTCCTCATTTCTCATAGGGCTGCACATTGGGACTTCTCTTAGTTCATTTTTTATCCAGGTCTATTGAGATTGTGTTGGATCATTGAACCACTGAGAAAAACCAAATCTTTCATAGTTGATCATTGCCCATTCTTGCTACTATTGTGTATAATGCATTCTTGGTTCTGCTTGTTTCACTCAGCATCATATATAAATCAATATTAATATTTCCAGGCCTTTCTGAAATCAGCTTCTTCATTATTTTTTTATAGAACATTAATATTCCATTACATTCGCATATCACAACTTATTCAGCCATTCCACGATTGATGGACATCTACTCAGTTTTCAATTCTTTGCTACCACAAAAGCAGCTGCTACAAATATTTTTGTACATGTGGGTCTTTTCCCCTTTTCTATTATTTCCTTGGGATACAGGCCTAGTAATGGCACTGTTGGGTCAAAAGGTATGCACAGTTTTATAGCCCTTTGGGCATAGTTCCAAATTGCTCCTCAATATGGTTGAATCATTTCACACCTTTACCCACAATGCACTAGTGTCCCTGTTTTCCCATATCCGCTCCAATATTTATCATTATCTTTTCCTGTTATCTTAACCAATCTGAGAGGTAAGAAGTGGTATTTCAGAGGGTTTTTTTTATTTATTTAAGTGATTTAGAGCATTTTTTCATGTGACTATAGATGGCTTTAATTTTGTCATCTCAAAATTTTCTGTTCATATCTTTTAACCATTTATCAACTGGGGAATTACTTGTATTCTTATAAATTTGATACTCTTTTATCAGAAACACTAGCTGTAAAAAAAAATTCCCAGCTTTGTACTTGTGTTTTAATCTTGTTTCTGCAAATATGTATATATATATATATATATATATATATATATATATATATATATATATATATATATATATATATATATGTAATTAAAGTTTAGAACATGTTTTGAAAATGGGTATAGAATTTGTCCATAAAGGGTAATACCATTTTCACCATCAGAGAGACAGAAAAGGAGAAAAACCTCAAAACAAAGGAGAAGATTTAAGAAACATCTGACACTGAAAGAGCATGGCTGATGATAAAGACTGTTGTAAGACTTGAAAACCAGCAAGAATCACTGGATTCCTTGAGATTTTCCTTGAGATTAAAATTTGTTGATGAGACTATTGCAGGACTTCAGAACTTGCAGAAATTATTAGATTCCTGGCACATGAACTAATAGACAATGAATTCTTTTAGGACTATTTCTAGGACTTATCGATATGTATAATTCCTCATGTGTTATGTTACTATGTGCTTTTGTAATTTATGTAATTATGTGTAGTACTTCCCATATTGATGGATTTATATATACCTGTTTCAAGTGAGCCCCTTCAGAAACCTGCTAATCTGATTTGATTTCCCATTTCCTTTGGTATTTTCATCTCCCTGAGAAGTCAGGGAGCATGTGACCACCTCCTTTTTATGATGTTTTCACTTTATTTTTGTGCAGTCAGAAAAGGAGTGATCACCTTCTTTTTTGGGGTTCTCACCTCTTTGAGAAGTCAGGGAGGTCATGACCACTCTATGTCCTAAATCAAAAGAAAAGGGGAAATGTTAGGATTCTTACAAGGTTCTAAGTCACTGGAATGGATATAATTATCTAATTTAGCATGGTTCAGTATGATTTTTCTGACCCTACAAGGAGATGTTATGGGCCAAAACTTGAAACTAGGTATTGAGTAGAATTGAGGAGACAGACACTGGTTAAATCTAATTTAGCATTGATTTAATCCTACAACAAATAATGGTTTTCTAGTGATAAAATGATTGGTGTATACTCAGTGGGCAACATATAAGCAAGAAGCTCTCAGGGCCAAGGAGAACTTTGGGAGAGGACTTCGAGAGAACATCAGGAGATTCAGAGTCAAGATTCATTCCAACTTCCACTTTTGTGCTGGATGGAGACATTGGGAGGACAAGAGGCTGAAGCTGACAGAGACAAAGGACTAGTGACAAGAGCTCATGGGGAACCAAGGGGAAAGATAAGCCTCTAAGAAAGCTAACCAGGCCCAAGGAAGGAGACACGACTTGAAGGAGAAAATAAAGGATCTGGATTTTAAATCCTGGCTGCATTTGGGATTGTTGAACTGAACTGAAACTAAAGCCACTCCCAGAAGCTCCTCTAGAAACCTGCTCCCAGAGAACATTATAATTTAAAGAAGAGAACACTACATAGGTCTATGTCAAGTTTCTGAAAAATTATTTTCTAGTTTTTGAGTAATTTTTGTCAAATACTGAGTTCTTAACCTAAAAGCTAGAATTTGTAGGTTTATCAAGTACTAGAATAGTATAGGCCTTGATTATTGTGTGTGTGTGTGTGTGTGTGTGTGTGTGTGTGTGTGTGTGTGTGTGTGTATCTAACCTATTCCACTGTTCCATCACTTTTATTTCTTAGTCAGTACAAAATGTTTTTGATGAACACTGCTTTATAATATATTTTTAGGTCTGGTACTGCTAAGCTACCATACTTTTTTTTTTCATTAATTCTCTTGATGTTCTTGACCTTTAGTTCTTCCAAATGAATTTTTTTTATTTTTTTTAGTTCTATAAAATAATTTTTGGAAGTTTGAACAAATAGATAAATTCAAGCAGAATCATTTTTATTAAATTAGCTCAGCATACACATAAGCAATTCATATTTTCCCATTTGTTTAGATCTAATTTTGTATAAAAAAGGTTATAATTTTGCTCACATAATTTCTGGGTTTGTCTTGTACACTAATAACTTGAGTGGAAAAATTATTTTTTTCTTTACATAAGTAAATTTTGTATTTCTATCCCCAACACAATGCCTCATTATTATAGTATGTGCTTAATAAATGTTTATTAACTGATGAAATCTTTGAATATAGTAGAAATGATGATTTTAATTGGATTATGCAGATAGAAAGCACAGAAAGAAATGTTTCAATAGTACTCCAATGGGTATTTCATCAAGTTAATTCAAAGTATAAATAATATATTTTTATTTAGAGATTTCACAACCTGAGAAGTATTAATTTAATTTCAGAGCACTTCAGGTCAACATAAGTCTTGTGTTGGACTTCCAGCCAAGATGGAGGAGAGGAGGCACACAGCTGCTTGAGCTCTGCATTTTCTCTCAGAATTTACTTCATGACAAGCCTCAGAATTAATGTTTGATGGGAAAAAACCCCACAAATAATTATCAATAGAAAACATCCTTGAAATTCACCACAAAAGGTCTGTGTTTGCTTGGGGGAGAGGACAAACAGACTGGGTGCAGGCTGAGGGTAAGCAGTGAGAGCAGGGCAGGCAGCTCACACTGTTCAGACCCAAGGGGAGAGGGGTGCGATCTCTTCTGTTTCTGCAAAACGACCTTTAATCCAATGTAGATATTCTATCTTCGCAGCAAGCCAGGATCAGCAGAGAAGATATAAACACAAAAGGTAAAGAATAAAACCCCAGAAAGCTATTGTCTCTTGGACCTGGCTACCCCCACCCCCACCTGGAGTGACTCAGTGCTTTTTTAGAGCCTCAGAGCACAGACACAGTACAGCCTTCACTGTCCTTTTAGTGCCTCACTGCTGTCTCAGGCAGTCTGTAGAGGAAGCCTGGTGACACCATCCAACCCCCCCTCACACCCAGAAACAGATCAATTGTTTCTCTTGTCAGTTTGTTTTCTTCGATTCCGCTCTGACAAAATGAAAAAAAAAATTAAAAGGGCTCTAACCATTGTCAGTTTCTGTATAAATAGAGAGCAGAGGAAGCCATGAAGAAACTAAAAGCAGATTGTCTCCAGAGGAATCCTCTAAGGGAGATATGATCTGCTCCTCAATACACAAGACTCTCATAGAGGAAATTAAAAAGGCTCTCACAAGAGAGCTAGAAGAGAAATGGGAAAAGGAAAGGGAAGCTTGGCAAGAGGGTCTGGAGAAGTCATCACATGCATCTAACGACAGAGTGGATAAATAAATCTAATCATTGAGAAATAACATTAGTGAGTTGGAAAAAGAAAACAGCTCTCTAAAAATAAAATTGATGAAATGGAAAAAAATTCCATAGAAGAAAAAAACTCACTTAAAAACTCAGTTGGACAATTACAAAAAGATATAAAAAAAGTGAATGAAGAAAATACATCATTGAAAATGAGAAGTAGAATTGAATGACTCAAGGAGAAACAAAGAAGTAGTAAAGCCAAACCAGAAAAACAAAGCAATGGAAAAGAATGTCAAGTACCTTATTGGAAAGACAACAGACCTGGAAAACAGATCCAGGAGAGACAATTTGAGAATAATCGGACTCACTGAAAAATGTGAGGAAAACAAGAGCCTGGATACTATTTTCCAGGAAATTATCAAAGAGAACTGCCAATATGTTTTGGAAACAGAGGGTAAAATAGACATTGAAAAATTCATTAATCACCTACTGAAAGGGACCCTAAAATCAAAATGCCAAAAAATATAGTGGATTCTATATCTAGATCTAGATCTAGATCTATGCAAAAAGTTTGTTCTTCAAATACAGAACTCAAGAGATTTCTAAAAAAGGTAAAAAGAAATCTTGAGAACTATATTTCTGCCATAAAGATGTGTAAAGAACACATGTATAATTTGTCCTAGAAACTAGAGGTGTAAAGGAAATTATATCGTGAAAAAAGGATAAAGTGGTGGTACTACATCTCATGAAGTGGCAAAGGTAACTTATTATATCTGAGAGAAAGAAAGGAGGGGGAATGAACATACTATATATCAATAGACATATTTGATTTATGGTGAAACTCCTTCCACTTCACTGAAAAGTGGGAGGGAAAGAGTAACCTAAGAGGAAGGGAATACAGAAAGTGTGAGGAAAAGAGGTAAAATAGGGGAAGAACTTTAAGGTGGGGGAGGGATACTAAAAAGGGAGGGCTGTGAAAAGCAAGTGGTGTTCATAAGTATAATACTAGGGGAGGGGGCAAAAGGGACGGAAAGAGAAAAGCATAAGCAGGGGTTAATAGGATGGCAAGCAATATAGATTTAGTCATTTTAACCATAAATGTGAATGGGGTAAACTCCCCCATAAAGATGAAGCAGTTAGCAGACTGGATTAAAAGCCAGAATCCTACAATATGTTGTTTACAGGAAACACACCTGAAACAGGGTGATATAAAAAAAATAAAAATAAAAGGTTGGAGCACTACTATGCTTCAGGTGAAGCCAAAAAAGCAGGGGTATCCATCTTCATTTCGGATAAAGCAAAAACAAAAATTGATATAATTAAAAGAGATATGGAAGGGCATTATATCTTGCTAAAGTGTAGCATAGATAGTGAAGCAGTATCAATATTAAACATATATGCACCAAGTAATGCAGCATCTGAATTCTTGAAAGAGAAATTAAGAGAGCTGCAAGAAGAAATAGACATCAAAACTATAATAGTGGGAGATCTGAACCTTGCACTCTCAGAATTAGATAAATCAAACCACAAAATAAATAAGAAAGAAGTCAAAGAGGTAAATAGAATACTAGAAAAGTTTGATATGATAGATCTTTGGCGAAAGCTAAATGGAGACAGAAAGGAGTACACTTTCTTCTCAGCAGTTCATGGAACTTATTCAAAAATTGATCATGTGCTAGGACATAAAAACCTCAAAATCAAATGCAGTAAGGCAGAAATAGTAAACAGAACACAATGCAAAGAAAATTACATTCAATAAAAAGCGAGTGGAAAATAGACCAAAAAATAATTGGAAACTAATATCATACTAAAGAATGATTGGGTGAAATAGCAAATCACAGACATAATTAATAACTTCACCCAAGAAAATGACAATAATGAGACATCATACCAAAATGTGTGGGATACAGCCAAAGCAGTAATAAGGTGAAATTTCATATCTCTAGAGACCTACTTGCATAAAATAGAGAAAGAGAAGATCAATGAATTGGGCTTACACCTAAAAATGCTAGAAAAATAAGAAATTAAAACCGCCAGACAAACACGAAACTTGAAGTTCTAAAAATAAAAGGAGAGATTAATATAATTGAAAAAAAAACTACTGAATTACTTAATAAACTAAGAGTTGGTTCTATGAAAAAAACCAACAAAATAGACAAACCCTTAGTAAATCTGATTAAAAAAGGAAAGAGGAAAAGCACATTGTTAGTCTTAAAAATGAAAAGGGAGAATTCACCACTAATGAAGAGGAAATTAGACCAATAATTAGGAATTACTTTGCCCAACTTTATGCCAATAAATTCAATGACTTAAATGAAATGAAAGAATACTTTTAAATATAAAGCGTGCCCAGATTAACAGAGGAAGAATTAAATAGTCTAAATAGTCCCATTTCAGAAAAAGAAATAAAACAAGCTATTAACCAACTCCCTAAGAAAAAATCCCCAGGACCAGATGGATTTACATGTGAATTCTATCAAACATTTGAATAACAATTATCTCCAATGCTATATAAATGATTTGAAAAAATAGGGATTGAAAGAGTCTTACCAAATTCCTTTTATGACACACACATGGTACTGATACCTAAACCAGGTAGGCTGAAAACAGAGAAAGAAAATTATAGACCAATCTCCCTAATGAATATTGATGCTAAAATCTTAAGTAAAATATTAGCAAAAAGACTACAGAAAATCATACCTAGGATAATACACTATGAGCAAGTGGGATTTATACCAGGAATGCAGGGCTGGTTCAATATTAGGAAAACTATTAGCATAATCAACTATATCAATAATCAAATTAACAAAAACCATATGATCATCTAAATAGATGCAGAAAAAGCATTTGATAAAATCCAACATCCATTCCTACTAAAAACACTTGAGAGTATAGGAATAAATTGACTATTGCTTAAAATAATCAGGAGCATATATTTAAAACTGTCAGTAAACACCATATGTAATGGCGATAAACTGGAACCTTTCCCAGTAAGATCAGGAGTGAAACAAGATTGCCCACTATCACCATTACTATTAAATATTGTACTAGAAATGCTAGCCTTGGCAAAAAGAGGCGAGAAAGAGATTCAAGGAATTAGAGTAGGTAATGAGGAAATCAAACTATCACTATTTGCAGATGATATCATGGTATACTTACAGAACTCCAAAGACTCTGCTAAAAAGCTATTAGAAATAATTCAGAACTTTAGCAAAGTTGCAGGATACAAAATAAATCCACATAAATCCTCAGCATTTTTATACATTACCAACACAATCCAACAGCAAGAGATACAAAGAGAAATTCCATTCAAAATAACGGTCGATAGTATAAAATATTTGGGAATATATCTCTCAAAGGAAAGTCAGGAATTATATGAGCAAAATTATGAAACACTTGCCACAAAAATAAAGTCAGATTTAAATAATTGGAAAGACATTAAGTGCTCTTGGATAGGCCGAGCTAATATAATCAAGATGACAATACTCCCTAAACTAATCTATTTATTTAATGCTATACCAATCAGACTCCCAAGAAAGTATTTTAATGACCTAGAAAAAATAACAACAAAATTCATATGGAAAAACAAAAGAGAATTTCAAGGGAATTAATGAAAAAAAAATCAAATGAAAGTGGCCTAGCTGTACCTGATCTAGAGAACTATATTATAAAGCAGCAGTCACCAAAACCATTTGGTATTGGCTAAGAAATAGACTAGTTGATCAGTAGGTTAGGTTCACAAGACAAGATATTGAATAAAAATAGCAATCTAGTGTTTGATAAACTGAAAGATCCCAACTTTTGGGATAAGAATTCATTATTTGACAAAAACTGCTGGGAAAACTGGAAATTAGTATGGCAGAAACTAGGCATGGACCCACACTTATCATAACATACTAAGATAAAATCAAAATGGGTCCATGATTTAGGCATAAAGAACGAGATCATAAATAAATAAGAGGAACGTTGGATAGTTTACTTCTCAGTCTTGTGGAGGAAGAAGGAATTTGTTACCTAAGGAGAACTAGAGACCATTATTGATCACAAAATAGAAAATTTTGATTACATCAAATTAAAAAGCTTTTGTACAAACAAAACTAATGCAAACAAGATTAGAAGGGAAGGAACAAATTGGAAAAACATTTTTACAGTTAAAGGTTCTGATAAAGGCCTCATCTCCAAAATATACAGAGAATTGACTCTAATTTATAAGAAATCAAGCCATTATCCAATTGGTAAATGGTCAAAGGATATGAACAGACAATTTTCAGATTCTGAAATTGAAACTATTTCCACTCATATGAAAGAGTGTTCCAAATCACTACTGATCAGAGAAATGCAAATTAAGACATCTCTGAGATACCACTACACACCTGTCAGATTGGCTAAGATGACAGGCACAAATAATGATGAATGTTGGAGGGGATGTAGGAAAACTGGGACACTGATGCATTGTTGGTGGAGTTGTGAAAGAATCCAGCCATTCTGTAGAGTAATTTGGAATTATGCCCCAAAAGTTATCAACATGTTCATACCCTTTGATCCAGCAGTGCTACTACTGGTCTTATATCCAAGGAAATACTAAAGAAGGGAAAGGGACCTGTATGTGCCAAAATGTTTGTGGCAGTCCTTTTTGTAGTGGCTAGAAACTGAAAAATGAATGGATACCCATCAATTAGAGAATTGTTGGGTAAATTATGGTATATGAATGTTATGGAATATTATTGTTTTGTAAGAAATGACCAACAGGATTAATACAGAGAGGCTTGGAGAGACTTACATCAACTCATGCTGAGTGAAATGAGCAGAACTAGGAGATCATTATACACTTCAACAACAATACTGTATGAGGATGTATTCTGATGGAAGTGGATATCTTCAACATAGAGAAGATCTAATCCAATTCCAATTGATAAATGATGGACAGAATCAGCTGCACCCAGAGAAGGAAATGAGTGTAAACTGTTTGAATTTTTTTGTTTTTCTTTGGAGGTAATTTTTACCTTCCGAATCCAATTCTTCCTTTGCAACAACAACAGCAACAACAAAATTTGGTTCTGCACATATATATTGTAACTAAAATATACTATAACATATTTAATATGTATGGGAATGCCTGCCATCTAGGGGAGGTGGTGGAGGAAAGAGGAACAAAAGGGAGTACAAAGGATAATGCTGCAAAAAATTACCTATGCATATGTATTGTCAAGAATGTTATAATTATAAAATTATTTAAAAAAAAAAAGAGTCAATGCTAAAAAAAAAAAAAAAAAAAAAAGTCTTGTCAGTGAACACTGGGAGCTCCCTGTCTTGTTTTTTTATTCATGAGTAAATTTGGTTTAAGTGAGGTAGAATTGCATGAAATCAACTTTCTCACTTTCTTTTTTGGAGATATCACGTCCATTGCCAGGACAGAGTCAAGATAACTGATGATAACTCCAGATATGATGTATGATGTTGATGTCTTCAATGTCTAATCATACTCTAAGCACTTCACAACACCTGCTTTATCTTTCTTTATAATTATTGGAAGAACTTTTTCTCAGCTGTCAATTCTACTTGAGGAACTATTTTACATGCTAGTGTATGTAGTCACTCTAACTCGGGTTTGAGACCCCTTGCTTACTCTCAGCCTGGTTTAGCCCATATGACAAAATGGTTTACCAGAGTGTGGTCACTATATATGCTACAACTTCTTGTAGTCACAGGTAAGAGTCAGGTGGATCAGGTGGACCTCAAAGTTAGAAGAGCGTCCTATAAAGGTATCAGCAGCCCTCACCTAGCACAGGTACTAGTGTTCCCTGAACACACCTCACCCCTAAGTGAGAGCCCTAAATCTTGTTTTTTTAAGAATATGTCATTCATAATGACTTTGACATAGCTTTAGAAAATAGGATAACTTCCTGCATTTAATCTATCACCAAGGCAGTCCAAAGTTAGAATTATTATTATTATTATTATTATTATTTTTAGTTAAAGCTTTTTATTTACAAAGCATATACATGGGTAATTTTTCCAACATTGACCCTTGCATAATCTTTTGTTGCAAATTTTTCCCTCCTTTCCCTCCCCCTCCCCTAGATAGCTGGTAGTCCAATACATGTTAAATATATTGAAATACATGCTAGATCCAATATATGTGAACATACCTATAGGATCATTTTGTTGCACAAGAAAAATCAGATCAAGAAGGAAGAAAAAGAAAAACTGAGAAAGAAAACACAGTGCAAGCAAATAACAGCAGAGAGAGTAAAAATGCTATGTTGTGTTCCACACAGCATCAGTTCATATAGGTCTCTCCAAGCCACTTATATTGGTATGCTGTATTAGGTGTGGGTCTATGCCCACTTTCTGCTATACTAGTTTCCAATTTTCCCAGCAGTTTTTGTCAAATAGTGAATTCTTATCCCAAAAGTTGGGCCTTTGGGGTTTGACAAATACTAGACTGTTGTAGTCATTGGCTATTTTGTTCTGTGAAGCTAATCTATTCTACTGATCAACTTCTCTATTTCTTAGCCAGTACCAAATGATTTTGATGACTGTTGCTTTATAATGTAAGGCCACTTTCATTTGCTTTTCTCTTCATTAATTCCTTTGAAATTCTTGACCTTTTGTTTTTCCAGATGAATTTTGTTCTTAATTTTTTTTCTAGTTCAGTAAGATAGTTTCTTAGGAGTTTGACTAATATAGCACTAAACAAATAGTTTAGTTTAGGGAGAATTGTCATTATTCTATTTGCTCAACCTATCCATGAGTACTTGATATTTTTCCAGTCGATTAGATCTGATATTATTTGTGTGGAAAGTGTTTTGTAGTTTTGCTTATATAGTTATTAACTTTCCCTTGGCAGATAAATTCCCACATATTTTATATTATCAATAGTTATTTTAAATGGAATTTCTCTTTAAATCTCTTGCTCTTGGATTTTGTTAGTGATGTATGATGATTTATGTGGATTTATTTTGTATACTGCAACTTTTCTAAACAAAGTTAGAATTCTTGAGAGAGGGATTTTTTTTTCTTTTTTCCCACTCTGTGGACACTAAGAGAAATTCAGAGGCCTAATTAAATTCTATTCATGAAATAGATACAAAGAAGGGGCATAGGTTAACATGGAATTAACTCATTAATTAGGTCTCTGACCAAGTTCAGAAGTTCAGTTAAGAGAGGAAAGGAGTTGGGAAAGAGGGAATAAAGCAGAAAATCACTAATATTGGTGGAATAGTTAACTCTGAATACCATTTCCCTTCTGAATTGTGTTTGGTTACACTTTGGGTTACAGAACTAGTCATTTGATAGATAGAACTGACATTTAACAGCAGACTTAATTAAATGTCTGGCAGAAACCAAAAGACTATATAAAAATGCACTAAATCTTATGTGCTATAGGCCAGATATGCAGAATATGTCCCTAACTGATTTCATCATTTGGCTTAGATAGATCCTATCTGGTACAACTCCAAAGACTACTCTTTAACTGGAAAATAGGATTACCTTCTTTATAAACTAATTATTCACTTATTATAACAACTAGAAAAAAATGATCTGGGGGAAGAACACATTAAATGGAGGTAGGATTAGTGATTCAGAATTTTATTGCCTCCTGACATTATCCAGAGACAAAAAAAAACACAAACAAACAAACAAACAAAAAAAAAAACACTCAGGGGAAATAAGAATGGACATTTGAGAAAGGGATCCCTGCTTTGAACTCTCCCCATTTGATAGCTTCATTTTCCAATACCTCCCAGCTGGAATACAATCAGTCTGCACTCCAAATGTTTTAAGCTGTATGCTGACTACTTTAAACTTTGGTAGTATTGAATTTTGGGGGCTACTCAAATAAAGTTAAGTGTTTTGATTATGTTCCCTAGGGTCTCTCTTCCCCACTCCACCCTGGTCTTGTACTCGCTCACTACTTCTGCTCTTATGAACTTTTAGAACTTTATGTAGTATAGCATTGGGAAGAAAAAAAAAATCTACTTCCCTTAATTGCTTAAAACTGCAAAGCTCCAAATAGAATAGGATTTTTCCAAAGTGAAATTAAAGAATGGAAAAACACTCTCAAACTTCCCTAGTAAATCAAATAGGAGGGATCAACATACATTATGATTTTGGTGGTCAATATGCTTTTAATGGCAGTTATCCTTATCACCTATACAACAGAGGAAGTGTGAGAAAAAGTTCCTTCTCAGAAAGCAGGTTTTTACCAACTCAGAAGTCTTATATGATTTCTTCTAGCATGAGAAAAGTAATACTAGATGTTCCTTTTGGAGAAAGGAAAGATTAGCTTATTTTCTCTGCCAGTATACTATATAGAATTCCTCCTTGTAATTGTTTAACTACCAGAAAAGCCACTGCAGATTCAGGATGTTCCAAGATCTTTCATATATTTCATATAATATGTTTAATATTAATAGACAATTATGGGAATATATTATCTCAAAATAAAACATTTAATGAAATAGTATTATAAAGAAAGTAATGATGTAATGTTTCTGCTTCATTCAACCCACCACAAACATGGGGTATACTGTCATTTTCCATAGTAAGAAATTATACATATAGAAGATGGAAAACATTTGGGTATATATGTAGATAGCATGTATATCTGGGGTATATATTTAGAAAAATACATGTGTAGGGAAATTGTACGACCATGTCAACATATGAATGATGCATAAAACATTTTGTAATTTGTTAATTTCTTCCAGCAATGTCACCTTACCATTCTTATTTTTTATCATTCTCTTAGAGAATGTAGTCCTTGTTGCAAGTTTCATCATTAGTTTCATGGTCACTGGTAATTGATTTTCCAGTAGAGTCTTTGTCACTGTCATATATATAGATTCTTCTAAAATGTAGTTGAAGAAAGTTTCTAATTTCTTACTAGGCAACTAGGTTACACAATTGATAGGGTGTTAGAATTGAAATAGAGGAGGTTGATCTAAGATGGTGGAGTAAATGCAAGAACTCTCCTGAGCTCTCTCATATATCCCTCCAAATACCTTTAGGTAATGACTTTAGAGCTTCAGAATCCACAAAAAGACAGAGTGCAACAATTTTCCAGCTGAAGACAATTTCGAAAGTTGGCAGGAAAGGGTCCATTGTACCAGAGCAGAAGTGTTGTGCAGGTCATACCTGGGAAGCTCAACCAGTACATAAGGAAGGAGCCTTGGAGCCACTGAATCAGTGGCTGCAGATCAGCAATGCTAACCACTGAGCTCATTGTTGTCAAAGATAACTTGTAAGATCTTCAGGAAAGGTTGTCACTCCGGGATGTGAGGGGAGTCCCAGCAAACCAAAAGTGCTCTTTCAGAGACTCTGAATCAATAACAAGGATAGTAAAGAAGTCAAACAGCTATGCAAAGGAGGTTATATGGATCTTTTTGGTAGCACTGAATCAGAACTCTGTCACTTTGCTATAGTCAGATCCAAATTGCAGTGCTGAGCTATATTACATATCCCTAGAAGGATATTTAATATCCTTCCGTTCAAAACTACTGAAGTTTGGGAATTTGCATCTTTTACTTTGGAAACAGAGCTGAACTTTAATAAAGAGACAAAAAGTGAATGACAGGATAGGAAAATGAGCAACCAAAAAAAAAGGTTTCTGACCATAGAAAGTTACAATGATGACAAAGAAGATCAAAATACACACTCAGAAGATGATAACAAAGTAAAAGCTCCTGCATTCAAAGATTTCAAGAAAAAAATTGATTTCAGACACTGTAAGCTCAAAAGGGATTTTGAAAATCAAGGAAGAGATGTAGAAGAAAAGTTGGGAAGAGAAATTAGAATGATGCAAAAGGAAATATAAAAAGCTAATGAGGAGAAAATGCCTTAAAAAGCAAAAACGTCTAAATGGGGAAAGAGGTATAAAAGCTCTCTGAGGAAAATAAATCCTTAAAAATTAAAATTGCATAAATAGATGATAATGATTTCATAAGATATGAAAATGAAAGTAAAAATTCAAAAGAATGAAAAAAATAGAAAAAATGAAATATTTCATTGGAAAAACCCCAAAGACTCTGCTAAAAAGCTACTAGAAATAATTCAAAATTTCAGCAAAGTGGCAGGATACAAAATAAATCCACATAAATCCTCGGCATTTTTATATATCACTAACAAAATGCAACAGCAAGAGATACAAAGAGAAATTCCATTCCAAACAAATGTTGAGAGTATAAAGTATTTGGGAATCCATATACCAAAGAAAAGTCAGGAATTATATGAGAAAAATTACAAAACACTTGCCACAAAAATAAAATCAGATTTAAATAATTGGAAAGACATTCAGTGCTCTTGGATAGGCCGAGCGAATATAATAAAGATGACAATACTCCCCAAACTAATCTATTTATTTAGTGCTATACCAATCAGACTCCCAAGAAACTATTTCAATGACCTAGAAAAAATAACAACAAAATTCATATGGAAGAAAAAAAGGTCGAGAATTGCAAGGGAACTAATGAAAAAAACTCAGAGGAAGGTGGTCTAAGTGTACCTGATCTAAAGCTATATTATATAGCAGCAGTCACCAAAACCATTTGGTATTGGCTAAGAAATAGACCGGTAGATCAGTGGAACAGATTAGATACAAAGGACAAAAAAGGATACATATATAGCAACCTAATCTTTGATAAACCCAAAGATACCAACATTAGGGATAAAAATTCATTATTCGGAAAAAACTGTTGGGAAAACTGGAAATTAGTATGGCAGAAATTAGATATGGATCCACACTTAACACCATATACCAAGATAAGATCAAAATGGGTCCATGATTTAGACATAAAGAGGGAGATAATAAATAGATTAGAGGAACAGAGGATAATCTACCTCTCAGACTTGTGGAGGAGGAAGGAATTTATGACCAGAGGAGAACTAGAGATCATTATTGATCACAAAATAGAAGATTTTGATTACATCAAACTAAAAAGTTTCTGTACAAATAATACTAATGCAAACAAGATTAGAAGGGAAGTAACAAATTGGGAAAATATTTTTAAAAACAAAGGTTCTGACAAAGGTCTCATTTCCAAAATATATAGAGAACTGACCCTAATTTATAAGAAACCGAACCATTCTCCAATTGATAAATGGTCAAAGGATATGAACAGACAATTCTCAGAGAAAGAAATTGAAACTATATCCACTCACATGAAAGAGTGTTCCAAATCACTACTGATCAGAGAAATGCAAATTAAGACCACTCTGAGATATCACTACACACCTGTCAGATTGGCTAAGATGACAGGAACAAATAACGATGAATGTTGGAGGGGCTGTGGGAAAACTGGGACACTGATACATTGCTGGTGGAGTTGCGAAAGAATCCAGCCATTCTGGAGAGCAATCTGGAATTATGCCCAAAAAGTTATCAAACTGTGCATACCCTTTGACCCAGCAGCGCTACTCCTGGGATTATATCCCAAAGAAATACTAAAGAGCGGAAAGAGACATATATGTGCCAAAATGTTTGTGGCAGCTCTTTTTGTTGTAGCTAGAAACTGGAAGATGAATGGATGTCCATCAGTTGGAGAATGGTTGGGTAAATTGTGGTATATGAAGGTTATGGAATATTATTGCTCTGTAAGAAATGACCAGCAGGAGGAATACAGAGAGGCCTGGAGAGACTTAAACCAACTGATGCTGAGTGAAATGAGCAGAACCAGAAGATCACTGTACACTTCAACAACAATACTGTATGAGGATGTATTCTGATGGAAGTGGAAATCTTCAACATAAAGAAGAGCCAACTCACTTCCAGTTGATCAATGATGGACAGAAATAACTACACCCAGAGAAGGAACACTGGGAAGTGAATGTAAATTGTTAGCACTAATATCTGTCTGCCCAGGTTGCATGTACCTTCGGATTCTAATGTTTATTGTGCAACAAGAAAATGATATTCACACACATGTATTGTACCTAGACTATATTGTAACATATGTAAAATGTATGGGATTGCCTGTCATCGGGGGGAGGGAATAGAGGGAGGGGGGGATAATTTGGAAAAATGAATACAAGGGATAATATTATAAAAAATATATATATATAATAAAAAAATATTTCATTGGAAAAATAACTGACCACAAAAACAGATCCAGGAGAGAGAATTTAAAAATATTGTTCTATATCAAAACCATTATTAAAAAGGAAAATGAAAATCATCTTTCAAAATATTATCAAGGGAAACTTTCTTGGTTTTCTGGAACTAGAAGATAAAATAGAAATTGAAAGAAAGTACCAATCAGCTTCTGAAAGATATCTCAAGATGAAAACTGTCAGGAATAAAATAATCAAATTCTTGAGAAATTCAAGGAGAAAATACTGCAAATATCTAGAAAGAAAAGTTCACCCCTACTAAGGATAACACAGGGGCTTTAGCAGCTTCTACATTAAAGGAGTAGAGTACTTGGAATATGACACTGCAGTGAGCAATAGAGCTAAGAATACAATCAAGAATAACCAACTCAGAAAAACTGAATATAATCCTTAAGAGGAAAAGTTAATTATTCAGAGAAATAAGACTTTCAAACATTTATGATGAAAAGACCAGAGTTGAATAGAAAATGTGATTTTCAAATACAGGACTCAGGAGAAGCATAATGTGGTAATCAGGAAAGAGAAATCATAAGAAACTTGATAGGATTTGTTTGTTTATATTCTTACATGGGAGGATGATATTTGTAATTTATGAGAACTTTCTCATTATTAGGGGAGTAAAAAGGGATATATTCATATACATATGCATATATATTTATTTTTATTTTTTAATTAAAGCTTTATATTTACAAAGCATATGCATGGGTCATTTTTCAAACATAGACCCCCCAAAAAATATTTTGTTCCAAAATTTCTGCTCTTTCTCCTAGTACCTCCCCTAGCTGGCAATGTATGTTAAATGTGTTTAAATAAATGTCAGATCCAATAAATGTATGCATATCCATAAAGTTATCTTGCTGCACAAGAAAAATAAGATCAAGAGGGAAGAAAAAGAAAAACCGAGGAAGAAAAAATATAAGCAAATAACAACAGGGAGAGAATGCTGTGTTGTGTTCCACACTCTGTTCTCATGGTTCTCTCTCTGAGTGTAGATGGCTTTCTTCATCACTGAAGAAGTGGAACTGGTTTGAATAATCTCATTGTTGAAGAGAGCCACGTCCATAATAATTGATCATCTTATAGTCTTCTTGTTGCTGTGTATAATGATCTCTTGGTCCTGCTCATTTCACTTAGCATCAGTTCATGTAGATCTCTCTATGCCTCTTTGAAATCATCCTGCTAGTCATTTCTTATAGAATGATAGTATTCCATAGCATTCATATATCATGATTTATTGAGCCATTCTCCAATTGATGGGCATAAACTCAGTTTTCATGTTCTTGCTACTACAAAGAGGGCTGGAATAAACAATTTTGCACATTTTAAAAAAATGTGTATTAAAAAAAAAAAAAAAAGTTAAAGTCTGCTTCTAGGTCAGGGGAGATTTTCCAAGCTTCCTCTTTAAGCTATTTCACTCACTCCCGATGCTGGGTAGGTATGGCCAAGTCCTGTGAGATTTTGGCATTTTGGGGTTCATGATTGACCTTTTGTGTTTGTGGATTGTTTTATAACTTCTCTGTTGGTCTACTGGCTTGCAACCAGGGCAGAGTGACCAACACTGTGGTAAAATCCTTCCAATAGATCTCTGCCACACAGAATCCTCACCATCCTGGGACTCTGAACTGTCTGCACTGGCATTTGTGCTCACCTGATTGTCTTGACTGCCTCTATTCCCATTTCTAATTGAAACAGACCTTTTGTGGAGATCTTTGGAATTATCTTTTGCTGCCAATTTGTTGCACTCCCAATATTTGTGGATTCTACTGGTCCAGAGCTAATTCAGTGGTTGGATTTGCTAAAAATTAGTTTGAGGGTTGTTGGAGAAGGTCAGAAAAAATGTGGAGAAAGTTTTTAAAGTGGAGAGGATGAGTTAGTGAACCTTACTTTCATCAAAATTGGCTCAAATAGGAAATCACATACACACAGTATGAGTATAGAAATCTGTCTTTGGCATCAGGAAAGGAGGAGGAGAAGGGAATACAAGAAAAATGTGGGGTGATAGAAGTGAGGGCACATTTGGGGAGGGATGATCAGGAGTAAAATATTTTTGAGGAGGTACAAGGTGAGAGGAAAGAATAGAAAAAAATGGAGAAAATACAGTTAACAATAGTAATTATGAAGCAAGTTTCTCTGAAGAAGGCCTCATTTCTCAGATGAATAGGGAAATGAGTTAAATTAATTTAAAAAAAATATTCCCTAATTGATAAATGATCAAAATATGAGATCTATGCTCAAAGGACAATAAAATCATGCATACACATTCTCCTAACAATAGCACTACTAGGCATATATCCCAAAAGAAATTTAAATAAAAAAGGAAAATGACCTAGATATACAAAAAATTTATATCACTTCTTTTTTGGGGGGATAAAGAATTGGAAATTGGGGAAACCCATCAATCTGCAAATAACTGAATTAATTGTGGCACGGGATTATGATGGAGTACTATTATTCTATAAAAAATGAGCAAGAGGAGGAGCCAAGTTTAAATATTTGAAAAAGAAATGATGAACAAGATGCTCTCAGAAATACCTGAAAAGTTTTCCATGAGCTCATGCAAAGTGAAATGTACTGTGTACAAAGTAATAGCAATGTTGTGTAATGATCAGCTGTCAAGTTGTGAAAGAAAACATAAGTCTCCCACTCTAATGAAAATTAAAATGCTCAAGAAAATTAAAGAGAGACAGAGACAGAGAGAGAAAGAGAGAGAGAGAGAGAGAGAGAGAGAGAGAGACAGACAGACAGACAGACAGACAGAGAGAGGAGAGAGAGAGAGAGAGACAGAGAGAGAGAGAGAGAGAGAGAGAGAGAGAGAAAGAGAGAGAGAGAGAGAGAGAGAGAGAGAGAGAGAGAGAGAGAGACAGAGAGAGAGAGAAACAACCACAATTATTGGCTGCTTTTCTTCCCGTAAAGAAGCAAATCTTTTAGTCCTCAGAGCTCTGTGATTTTTTCCCCTCTCTCCAATAGGCAAGTATTAATGTCTAAGGAACAAGATATTTAGAAACACAAACTAATAAGTCAGTTCAGCACTAATCAAAATTATTTAACTTGCATATGAAATTTACTTACTCCTCTTTACCATTATCAACATCTTACCTTAAACTTATCAAGCCTAGGGTATAAATTCCATATAATTCCTCATAATTTCTTTATGCTGACTTTGTATATTAAAAATTATTTAGGGATCATCCTTAATACAAATGTCCAATAACTGTGTCTGCATATCTCTTTTATTACCAGATGGCAAGTTTGTGTATATGTTTGTTACTGTGTATATGTGTGTGTGTGTTTGTATGCACACAATAATTTTTTTTTTATTTTTAAAACTTTTTATTTTCAAAATATATGCCCAAATAATTTGACATTAACACAAATGTCCAATGACTGTGTCTGAATATCTCTTCCATCACCATCTGGCAAGTTTGTGTATATGTTTGTTACTGTGTATGTGTGTGTGTATATGTGTGTATATAAACAATTAAATTATATTTTTAATTTTATTTTTTTTATTTTCAAAACATATGCATGGATAATTTGACAAGATTTCATAGCCTTGCATTTCAGATTTTCTCCTTCTTTCTCCCACTCTCTCCCCTAGATGGCAAGCAATCCAATATATGTTAACTATGTTAAATATATATGTGAAATCTATTATGTATAAATATATTTATACAATTCTCTAGCTTCATAAAAAAATTCAGATAAAAAAGTAAATGAGTAAGAAAACAAAATGCAAATGAACAACAAAAAGAGTGAGAATCTTATGTTGTGATCCACATTCAGTTCCCACAGTCCTCTCTTTGGGTGTAGATGGCTCTCTTCATCACAGGATCATTACAACTGACATCAATCATCTAATTGTTGAAAAGAGTCACATTCATCAGAATTGATCATTGTTAATATTGATGTTGCCATGTACAATGATCTCTCAATTCTGCTCATTTCACTTAGCATCAGTTCATGTAACTCTCTAGGCCTCTAAAATCATGCTCCTGATCATTTCTTATAGAAGAATAATATTCTATAGCATTCATATACTATAACTTATTTAGCCATTCTCCACCTGATAGACATCCACCCAGTTTCCAATTTCTTGCCACTACAAAGAGAGCTGCCCGAATATTTTTGCACATGTGGGTCCATTTCCTTCCTTTAAGATCTAGTTGGGATATAAGCCCAGTTAGAAACATTTCTGGATCAAAGGGTATGAACAATTTAATAACTTTTGGGGCATAATTCCAAATTGCTCTCTAGAATGGCTGGATCCATTCACAACTTCACCAACAATGTATTAATGTCCTAGTTTTCCCACATCCCTTCCAAAACTTGTCATTGTCTTTTCCTGTAATTTTAGCCAATCTGTGAGATGTATAATGATATCTCAAAGTTGTCTTAATTTTCATTTTTCTGATCAATAGTGATTTAGAGCATGTTCTCATATTATTAAAAATAATTTTAATTTCTTCATATGAAAATTTTGCATTCATATTCTTTGACTAACAATTGGAGAATGGTTTGAATTCTTATAAAGTTTAATCAATTCTCTATATATTTTAAAAATGAGGCCTTTACCAAAATCCTTAAATGTAAAAATGATTTCCCAATTTATTGCTTCCTTTCTGATCTTCTCAGCATTAGTTTTGTTTGTACAAAAACTTTTTAACTTAATATAATCTAAATTATCTATTTGGTGTTCATTTATGAGTTCCAGTTCTTTGGAAACAAATTCTTTCCTTCTCCATAGATCTGAGTGGTAAACTATCCCATATTCTTCTAATTTGCTTATAATACAACTCTTTATGATTTAGAAATCATGAGCCCATTTACATATAATCTTAGTATGTGGAAACACTAAAATTCTTTTAGGTCATTATGTGAATGAATAAGAGAAAAAATAAAGAATAAATCCCCCAGGTAGAGCTGAGTATAAATATTTTCTTATAATCTGTGTGATAGGATCATAAATTTGAAGCAGAAAATATCTCAGTTATCTCAACTAAGCCCTGCTTTTTTATACATGATAAAATTGGGATGTAGAGAAGTTAGAACATTTCCCCAAAGTCACTAAAGTAATAAGCATCACTGTTAGGATTAAAACTATATCCTCTAACTCAAAATACAGTAGTTTATCTGTTCTACAATGTGGTCTTAATTTTTTGCTTCAAATTCCTACTTTAAAAAAAATCTGTATGAGTGCAAAAAATTCCTAGGTAGGGAGGCTGAAGGCCTTAGAGAATTTTTTGCATATGTTCTATAAGCAAGCATATCGTATAATGTAAAGAGGAGCACTGGGATTTGAATCAGGAACCCTTGATTCAAACCTTTGCTTTGTCAATAATTTCTGGTGTGTCATAGTTCCTTAAGCTCTGAAACTATAATTCCTTCTCTATAAAGTTATTGGATTTGTCAAGATGATTTCCAGGTGTTTTTGGACTTGAAAAGTTCCATGATTCAATATGAAAATAAGAACACTAGAATGACAAGGTTACAAAATAAAGGGAGGATAAAGGAGAATGTAAAAGTTGAGGTTTTTAAAATGTAAATCAAATTATTTACTTTGTCCACTTCCATTTTCTTTATAAAGTACTATTATGCTTAGTATTCTTTTATTTTGCCATTCCTTTATAAGAGGTCAGCAGAAGAATACATTGATCTTATCAGAATGTTGGAATATCCATATTCTGATCTGTGGTTGTATCTTAAAGAAATAAACAATCAACTCATAATGACATTTATAGAAATAATGAACCTTCTAAAAAGAAGTTTGCAGATTAGGCTTCCTTTTGATTCATAATATTTCCCATTTCACTTTGACCTGATAGATCTGACACCGCTTTCCAAAAATGGCTTTTCAGGGATGGACATCTTTAAGAGAGTCGTACTGATCTTCTACAAATTCTTTAAATGCCCTCTCTAATCTGTTTCCTTGTTGATTTGAAGGGGAAAAAAAACCTTAATGGTACTAGAATATAGTGGTATTCCATTTAAAGTATTGATTTATTAACTGAAGATTGCAATTTCCACCTTAAAGTTCATGTCACCTCCCATGCTAATGGCTTCTAGTCCATTCTGACTTATAACTGAGCAGATTGTAGCACTAAACCTCTCTTCTTGGGAAAAGTACAAAGTAATGAGAATGGGAAAAGGCATAAAACTAGAAGATTTCTCCACCAGGAATTCAGTTTTTGAAAATAGAATAAGAGAAGCAGCTAGGTGGCACAGTGGATAGAGCATTAGCCCTGAAGTCAGGAGGACCTGAGTTCAAATCTGGCCTCAGATATTTAACACTTCCTAGCTGTGTGACCCTGGGCAAATCACTTAACCCCCACTGCCTCAGCAAAAAAAAAAATAAATAAATAAAAATAAATAAAAAATAGAGTAAGAGCAGCATCCTAAAGATTTAGAAGATCAGGCACTTTGATTCCCAATCATGCAACCTCTATTTCAGTCACATAAGACTCCTGTGTAATACCTGTTAAAATACAAATGCTGCTTGTGGAAATTTTCACTTATATTCATCTAATTCTTTGGAACAATTTCTATGAAAAACTCATACCTTTACACAGAGCAAGGGAACCAGATGCTGAAATATATAGGGTTGTTCCTAAAGCAAAATGGCAAGCCTAGAGGGGGCAGAATGATCAATGGAAAGAAGGTGAATGTATATTAAAGAAATATGGGTTGTTGGAAGGAGAATGGAAAGTTATGGGACAAAATTATGGAGAATCAGGAAACAATAGCACTTTGTTATGAGTGGTGACTGTTGTCCTGATATTTTGTGCTGAAAACCATCAGATTGATTTGGGGAATCAGGTTTAATCAGGGGAATCAAATATTTTTAATAAACTTACATAATTCAGGCAAAAGTACACTAGTAAAATAATTCTTAGGCTAAGTGGATGATTATTCAAAAGGTATTCAAGATATATCAAAAAGGTTATTGTTCAAAATGTAGAAAATTCAGCAAGAAAAAAAAAATTGTCCTTTACCAGATATCATGAACATGACATACAGATTGACTGATGAAGTCATCCAAATATACTTTGTCTAATTCAGAGGGTCTCAAAATATTGTATAGACTAAATTCATTCTAAAAATATTCCTAGAAGTGAACAAGTATGACCATTCCCCCTCACAAATCACAGAAAGATGGATACAGGCTGTCAGGCTGCCCAGCCAATGATAAGTACCCCTGGGACTAATAACTGAATCTCTCAATTTGCAGTTTAGTCTCCTATCTGCTCTGCACAAATGACACCTCATGAGAAATGTTATTATAGTATTACAGTGATCTTCTAGACAGAAGATTCAAGAGCATTAAAGAACCCAGTCCACAGATTGACTTGAGAGGAAATATTAAATTGTCTGCATGTGAACGAGACAGCTAGAGACACCATAATTAAAGCAGAGCTGATTACAATTCAGCTGGAAAAGAAATCCAGTAATAATGTTGAAGCAAATGATATGACTCCACAAAGAGCAGTTGGAAGGAAAATCTGTGCTGACAATAAAAGAAGGAAAAGAAACTCAAAGAAAATGTCCCATTAGTTAAAGTTTTGCAGGGGGAAAAAAAAAGCCAAATGATGTGTGTGACCCAGGATAAATTAATGTTAGGAAAAAGGATTTAGAACTGTAAAAACTGAGGAGTCAGGAAATTAAAGTTACTTCTTGGATATCTGATGCATTAGTCTCATTTAAAAAATTTTACTTTAAGCAAAAGAAAAATAAAGAGAGAATGTGAGGAAAAATAAAAGGACATAATAAAAGACCCTGACTAATGTGAGTGACAATCCCCGAAAATAAACATACTGGGATGGGAAGATTTGGAATCTATTTATTTGAAGTAGAGTTCAGATTTAACTAAATTGTCCAACAAATGTGGTATCACTACACTTATTCCAGTTCTCTCCTACATCTTCTTTTCTTGAACAATAAGGAAGGAGGGTTTGTGAAGTGATCCAGAAAATCTTTCTCTGGGAAGCTCAATATAAATATTTAGCAAGTTTTGGAAATAATGTAACTAAATAAAATCTTTAAGCATCTGAGAATAGAGAAATAATGATTATCAAGCAAAGCTGAGACTATAGGAAAGAAATCATGTCTCACTTATTCAATAACATTTCCCCCCTCCCAATCAAATCATATAATCAATGTACAAAAAAAAATCTAACAATAGTTAGAAAGGATAACAGTTTATTTTTATATTTTATAGCACTATTTTTCTTTTGAGTTCAATGTGTTTTATACACATTACACTTTAATTCTTCAAGCTTTCATGATTTCACTGGTATGGGGACACCTTCCACTAACACAAATCACAATTCTACCTCAAAAGGTAGGCTTCATGAATTTGTGTTAAAAAAAAGGAAAGAAAGAAAGAAAGAAAGAAAGAAAGAAAGAAAGAAAGAAAGAAAGAAAGAAAGAAAGAAAGAAAGAAAGAAAGAAAGAAAGAAAGAAAGAACACAGCACTATTTGAAGGCCAACTTCAGATGCTTTTTTGTACTTACAGATGAATGTGTCTCTTACACCCAATGGATCTGTACTTTTTCGCCATCTTGAAAGTTTAAAAAGCATTTGTTTTATTGTTGTTTATTTGCACCTTGGAAATAATTAGCAGAGTTTTTAATCAGTAAAAGCTCAGAAATACCCTTGCTCATGGTAGAACATGGTGGAACATTACAGTTGGATTTTAGCAGAATTTATACTTTAAACTATTGTTTTAATCATAGGCTGTCTTGGGAATAGTATTAATAAAACTTAAAATCATTTATGATTTGGCATTTCTTCAGTGAAAGTGAAAACCCATGTTCATTTCTTTTGGGGTTTTATGAATAGAACCAAGCTTGGAATATTTCTTGGAATATTTATACACTGAGACAATCTCTGGAAATCTGAGGCTTTTTGTGTTACAACCCGACCCAATGACCTAAGGACCCACAGAACTAATGAATGGAATGCTGGTTTTCTAGAAGCTCACAGGTTACAGAAGCCTTAATGTATGTAGAGAACAGTAGAAGACTGGAAACCAAGGACTGAGGTAGGTAGAAATAGAATTAATTAAACCATATAATGCTTAAGTAGGTTCACATGAAAAAAATAGTGGTCCAGTTTCAGATATGAGGCAAAGATTATAAGATCAAAACAGTAGCTAAAGATAATTAGCAAAATAGAAACATATATGGGTAAGTCCCTGAGGCAATGAGTGTTTTTTGATAACATATTTCAGCCTCTTTGCTAAGTGACAGTGATACATCACATGTGGAATGTGGCTTAAAAATCAATACAAACGGTAATAAAAGTGGTATAATATCCATTTGTATGGCTACATTTTAGATATGATTTTTGAAATCTTTTGTCATAACTAGAAGTAGGTATATATGAAGAAATTATTCTAAGGGTCCTAAAGAGGTAAGGTTTGAATGAAAGTAATCTACTAATAATAAAATTTTAAAATAGCTTCAATACCAAAGGAAGAACTGTGAATAATATATTGTGGTTTGAAGGATTAGAAGTTTGGTGAAAGCAGGTGGCTTCTGTCTTTCCATCAATTCCTGCTAATATCTTTCTGACTATTCCGGTTGTTTTTTACTCTATCATTGACTGAACTGGCAGTGGGTGATACCTGTCAGTCAATGACAAGTGTCATAGAATTGCTGATAGATACAGAATATATCCAGTTGTCTTTTCTCTACTCTATTGACTCAATACAAAGAAGAGATTCTTGGGCAGTAGTTAGTGGTTATGAAGTGGTTGCAGCTCCTCCAGAAAGACCAAAATATCAATGACTTATACTGGATCAATTAGAAGAATTTGTAGTGCTTCCCAGGACATTTATATATCTACTTTTAAAATCTATTTTTAGCACACATTACTTTATGAATCATGTTGGGGAGGAAAAAAAAACAGAACAAAAGGGAAAAACCATGGGAGAGATAAAAAACAGAAAAAAGAAGTGAACATAGCATGTGTTAATTGACATTCAGTCTCCTTTGTTCTTTTTCAAAATGCATATGGCATTTTTTTGTCCAAAATGTATTGGGATTTCTTTTGATCACTGAACCACTGAGAAGAACCAAGTCTTTCAAAGTTGATCATTGCATATTATTGCTATTATTGGCTATAATGTATTCCTGGTTCTGCTTGTTTTGCTCATCATCAGTTCATGTGAATGTTTCCTTTCTTTTTTTTTTAATGAAAGTTTTTTGTTTTCAAAACATGTGCACAGATAATTCTGCAACATTTACCCTTGCAAAACCTTGTGTTCTAATTTACTCCCTTTTCCCCACTATATGTTAAACATGATAGAAATAGGTGCTAAATCCAATATATGCATACATAGCTATACAATTATCTTGCTGAACTAGAAAAATCAAATCAGAAAAAATTAGAAGGAAAATAAAATGCAAGCAAACAACAAAAAGAGTGAAAATGCTATGTAGTGAACTGTAATGTCTGGGCTAGCTCTCTAGAGGACCTCAGAATCAACCAGAATCCTTGATCTTTAGATGGAGAAGTAAAGGAAGCAGGAGAGCAGCCACTTGGTTAGTCAAAGATGGAGTCTGATGTCTGGAATCTGGAGCTTGAAGTCTTCTCTGTCTGAGAGTGCTGTGGCAGAGAGAGTTCTGTGTCTCTCCCTCAGCCCTTAAATCCTTCAGTATGCTTACCTCACATTGAGCATGTGCAGCCATAAGCACCATGATGGAATTCAAGTATACCTTTTCAGAGTTCCAGCCTGCTACATCTCCCACTTGCCTTTGTTTTAGAACACAGGTGGTCATGCCCTCCCTGACTTCTCAGGAAGGGAGGTGGAAACACCAAAAGGAAATGGGGAGTCAAACCAGATATTGCTGGCAGGTATCTTCTGGGCTGAAATTGAGACAGGTATACATAAATCCATCAGCATGAGAGGTATTACACAGGCACATAGTAATAATATAACTCAGGCTAATAGTGATGTAACAAATAACATGGATCAACATGAGGAATTATACATGCAAGTAGTGATGTAACATACAGTATGAATCAACATAATGATATGACAAACAATGTGGATGTACATGTCCATAAGTCCTAAAAGGAAGGTATATAAATAACAACCACACATATACTTCCTTCAGCAGCAAAGAGTTAATCCAAAACCAATCTATTGTGCATTACTTTATGTGTCAGGGAATCCAATGATTCCTGCAGATTTTGAAGTCCTACAACAGTCTCATCAAGTCTCAGGGAATCCAATGATTCTTATGTCTCAGGGATTCCAATGATTCCTGAGGATTTTGAGGTCCTGCATTAGTCTCATTAACAATTTTTGATGTCCAAAACTGCCATGCTCTTTTAGTAGTGGACACAATTAGTGATGGAACCACCTAATGTTTCATAGGTCTCCTTCTTCGTTTCAAAGGTCTTCTTCGTCTCTGCTTATGGTCCTCAAGATCTAATACTCCAAACCTTTCAGCTACTTTATCAGTACCCTCCCCTTCCTGCTCTTTCTTCTTTTTCCTTATTGTAAAACTTATGTAATTTTTAAAGCCAATTTTATTATATTATATATAATTTAATATTTTATATTATGATATACATACATTACATATAATATATATATATATATAATATATATAATAATTATATTTAACCTAACTATGCTTTCTTCACACTTCCCTTGGGGTGGAGGAGGCTCTTTTCTTGATATTTGCCCCATTTCAGCTAAAAAAAATTAAAATGAATAGTTTAGCTCTTACCAAAGTTTCCTGCTTGTCTATTTTATACCCATTCTATTTCTGAGTCACAGGGACTTCTCTATTGATATTATGAATGCATCAGTTGAACTGCTACATGTAGGTTCTTAGTCCACATTTGGTGCCAAAATGTAATGTCCAGGCTAGCTCTTTGGAGGACCTCAGCATCAGCCAGAGTCCTTGGTCTTTATGTGGAGAAGTAAAGGAGGTAGGAGAGCCATCAAATGGTTGATCAAAGATGGAGTCTGGACTCTGGACTCTGGAGCCTGAAGTCTTTCTGTCCCAGAGTGCTGTGGCCAAAAAGTCTCTGTGTCCCTCCCTCAGCCCTTAAATCCTTCAGTATGCTTACCTTACTACTCATATTGAGCATGCACAGCCATAAGCACCATGCTGGTTTTCAAGTATAACTTTTCGGACTTCTGGCCTGCTACAGTGAACCACATTTAGTTCACACAGTCCTCTCTCTGGGTGTGGATGGCTTTCTTCATCACAAGATCATTGGTAGTAGTCTGAATCATCATCTCATTGTTGAAGAGAGCCACTTCCATGAGAAATGATCATTGTATAATCTTGTTTCTGTGTACAATAATCTCCTGGTTTTGCTCATTTCACTTAGCATCAATTCATGTAAGTCTCTCCAGGCCTTTCTAAAATCATCCTGCTGATCATTTCTTAAAGAATAATATTCCACCATATTCATATATCACAACTTATTCAGCTATTCTCCAACTGATGGGAATCCATTCAGTTTCCAGTTTCTTGTTACTACAAAAAGGGCTGCCACAAACATTTTTGCACATGTGGGTCCCTTTCCATCCTTTAAGTTCTCTTTGGGATATAAGCCTAGTAGAAACACTGCTAGTTCAAAGGTTATGCACAGTTTGATAAATCTTTGGGCATAGTTCCAAACTGCTCTCCAGAATGCTTGAATCACTTTACAATTCCACTAACAATGTATTAGTGTCCCAGTTTTCCCACATCTCCTCTAACATTCACTCTTATGTTTTCCTGTTATCTTAGCCAATCTGAGAGGTGCATAGGGGTATTTCATAGTTGTCTTAATTTGCATTTCTCTGATCAATAATGATTTAGAACACCTTTACATTTGACTTGAAATTGTTTTAATTTCTTCATCTGAAAAATGTCTATTCAAATCTTTTGACCATTTATCAAGTGGAGAATGGATTGAATTCTTATAAATTTGAGTGAATTCTCTATATAATTTAGAAATGAGGCCTTTATCAGTACCTGTGAATGTAAAAATGTTTTCCCAGTTTATTGCTTCCCTTCTAATCTTCTCTTCATTAGTTTTGTTTGTGCAAAAATCTTTTTAACTTAATATAATCAAAATTATTTTGTGATCAATAATGATATCCAGTTCTTTTTTGGTCACAAATTCCTTCCTCCTCCACAGATGTGAGAGATGAACTATACTAGATTCTTCTAATTTGCTTATAATATCACTCTTTAAGTCTAGATCATTAACCTATTTCAGCCTTATCTTGTATAAGGTGTTGGGTATGGGTCAATACATAGTTTCTGCCATCCTAGTTTCCAATTTTCCCAGCAGTTTTTGTCAAATAGTGAGTCCATACCCAAAAAGGTGAGGACTTGGGTTTGACAAACACTAAATTATTATAGTTATTAATTGTTTTGTTCTGTGAACTCATCTATTCCACTGATCAACTGCTCTATTTCTTAGCCCATACCAACTGGTTTTGATGACTGCTGCTTTATATTATAGTTTTAGATCTGGCACAGCTAAGCCGGCTTCATTTGCATTTTTTCCATTAATTCCCTTGAAATTCTTGAACTTTTGTTCTTCTAGATGAAATTTGTTATTATTTTTTCTAGATCTGTAAAATAATTTCTTGGGAATTTGATTGCTATAGCACCAAATAAATATATTAATTTAGGTAGTATAATCATTTTTATTGTATTTGCTCAGTCTACAGAGCATGTGATATTCTTCAATTGTTTAGATCTGATTATTTGTATAGAAAGTGTTTTGTCATTGTGTTCACATCATTCCTGACTTTGCCTTGGCAAATATTTTATAGTATCAACAGTTATTTTACATGAAATTTCTCTTTCTACTCTTGATGCTAGACTTTGTTGCTGATATATAACTGTGCTGATGATTTCTGTGAATTTATTTTGTATCCTGTACTTGGGTAGCAAAGTTATTTAACTTTACTAAAGCTGTGGATTTTTTCTAGTAGTTTTTTTTGGTGATTTTTTTAGGGTTCAGTAAGTATACTATCATATCATCTGCAAAGAGTAATAATTTGGTTTCCTCATTACCTACTTTAATTCCTTTAATCTCTTTTTCTTCTCTTATTGATAAACCAAACATTTCTAATACAATATTGAATAGTAATGGTAATAGTGGTCAACCTTATTTCACCCCGAACTTATTGGGAATGGTATTAGTTTGTTCCCATTCTATATGATGCTTGCTGTGGTTTTATACAAATGGTACTGATCATTTTAAAGAAAAGTTCATTTATTCCTATACTCTCTAGTGCTTTTAATAGGAATTGATGTTGGAGTTCATCAAATGCTTTTTCTGAATCTATTGAGACCATCATATGGTTTTGTTAATTTTGTTATTAATATAGTCAATTATGCTAATAGTTTTCCTAATATTGAACCAGTGTAAATCCTACTTGGTCATGATGTATTATCCTGGGGATGACTTTCTGTAATCTCTTTACTAATATTTTATTTTAATATTTTTGCATCAATATCCATTAGGGAAATTATTCTATAATTTTTCTTTCTCTGTTTTCATCCTACCTGGTTTAGATATAACTACCATGTCTGTGTCTTAAAAGGAGTTTGGTAGGAACTCTTCTTTCTCTAATTTTTATGTAGTTTATATAGTATTGGAGTTAATTGTTCTTTAAATATTTTGTAGAATTTGTATGTAAATACATCTGGTCCTGGGGATTTTTTCTTAGGGAGCTGATTAATAGCTTGTTCATATATATATACACACACACACACACACACACACACACACACACACACATATATATATATATATATATATATATATATATATATGTACACATAATTTTTATGGGACTATTTAAATCAATTATTTCCTCTTCTGTTAATCTTGGCAATCTATATTTTTGTAGGTATTCCTTCATTTCACATTGGTTACCAAATTTATTGACATAAAGTTGGGCAAAATAACTCTTAATAATTACTCTAATTTCCTCTTCATTGATGGAAAGTTCTCCCTTTTCATTTCTGAAATTGACAATTTGGTTTTTCTCTTTCATGTTTTCAATCAAATTAACTAAAGTTTTAGCTATTTTGTTGCTTTTTCCTTAAAACCAACTCTTAGTTTTATTTATTAATTCAATAGTTTTCTTTTAATTTTATTAATCTCTCCTTTTATTTTTATAATTTAACATTTAGTATTTAATTAGGGGTTTTAAATTTGTTCTTTTTCTAGTTTTTTTTTAAGTTGCAAGCCCAATTCATTGATATTCTCTACCCTATTCAGTGCCTTTTTTTTTTAAACTTCACCTGAAGCCCAATAGATTCTGCTTTAGCCACTTACCTTTATTCTGTATGTATCACTCTGTTTTAAATGTGTTTCTTGTAAATGTAAGATTCTGCCTTTTGATCCAGCCTACCAGATGCTTTTGTTTTATGGGAAAGTTGACCCTGTTTACATTCACAGTTAAAATGACCAATTCTTTATTTTTTTGCCATCTTATTTACCCCAAATTAGGCTTTTCTCTTTCCTTTCTCCCTTTCCCTCCTCTCCAGTATTTTGCTTCTGACCACCACTTCCCTCAAGCAGCCCTCCTCCTTTATTACCCCTCCCCCTTTCTTATAGCTTTTCCCCTACTCTTTTTTTCCCTTCTATTCCCCTTTTCTCTCCCACTTCCCTAGAAGGTGAGAGGAGTTTCTCTGTGAAACCAAATGTGTCTAATATTCTCTTTTTGAGCCAAATCTGATGAGAGTCCTTCTTTCCCTCAATTATAATAGGTCTTCTTTGCCTCTTCATGAGATGTAATTTCCCTCATTTTACCAACATTTTCCTCCTTCTCAGGTACAATTCTCTTTTTACCTCTAGTTTCTTTTTTTATATTATTACATTTAGATGAGAATCCCTCTCTATGTGTACCCATAACATATATACAGTTCTCGAGTTCTTTTCTTTGTACTTTTTATGCTTCTCTTGAGCATTATATTTGTACATCAAATTTTTTGTTTAACTCTAGTCTTTTCATCAGAAGTAAATGGGATTCACTTGTATCATTGAATGTCCATATTCTTCCCTGAAAGAAAATGCTCAATTTAGTTGGGTAGTTTATTCTTAACTGCTTTCCAAGTTTTTTCCAGAGTATCACATTCCAGACTGTTTGATTCTTTAAGGTAGAAGCTGCTAGGTTCTGGATAATCCTAATTGTGGCTCCTTAGTATTTGAATTGTTTCTTCCTGGTTGCTTGCAATATTTTTCCTTGATCAGATAATTCTTAAATTTAGCACAACATTCCTTGGAGTTTTAATTTTGGGATCTCTTTTAGGAAGCAATTGATTAATTCTTTTAATGGTTATTTCATTTTCTAATTCTATGACTTTGGGGAAATTCTTTTTGATGATTTCCTGTAAGAAAATGTCCTGTAAGATAAAGTTATTTTTTTCATCATTGTTTTCAGGAAGTCCAACAATCTTTAAATGGTCTCTTTTAGATCTATTTTCCAGGTCAGTTGTTTTTCCAAGGAGGTCTTTTACATTTTCTTCTATTTTTTTTCATTTTTGCTTTTGCGATTTTGTTGGACTGATTCTTCAGGTTTCATTGAGTCATTCATTTCCCTTTTTTCAATTCTGATTTTTAATGAATTATTTTCTTCAGTTACCTTTTTTAGTTCTTTTTGCATTTGGCCAATTGAATTTTCAAATAAGTTGTTTTGTTCTATGGATATTTTTTCCATTTCACAAATTTTATTTTTTAAAGAATTATTTTCTTTTTGAATTTCTGCTTTTTTTTCAATTCTGTTTCCAGGGAGTTGTTTTCTTTTTTCATTTTGTCAGATGTATTTTGAAAGGATTTATTTGCTTTTTCCATTTCACTAAATCTATTTTGTAAGGGATTTTCTTCAGATAATTTATGTTTTTCCTTTTCCAGAGTTTCTTGCAAAGTTCTTATTTCTTTTCTCTATTTTCTTCTAATTCTCTTTTAATTCCTTTTTAATTTCTTATAAGAAAGCTTTATGAGATGGGGACTAATTGATATCACTCTTTGGAGCTTCATGTGGAGATGATCTGCTTTATACACCTCAGGTTTTGAAATCTGTTCTTCTCTTTCACCGTAAACACTATCTATGGTCAGAATTATTTTTTGCTTCTTTTTGCTCTATTTTAAAAATTGAGGTCTGCTTTTAGGATAAAGGAGAGATTATTCAAGCTTTCTCTACAGGTGGTGGTGCCCATGCTGGGTCAGTGCTGATTAACATCTGGTGGTGGGTGGACAGGGCCAGATTCCATGAAATTCAGTTGTTTACTGGTTCACTATTTGCCTTTTGTATTTGTATTGAATAACTATTCTGCTGATCTGATAGTTTGCAGAGTAGCCAGCACTGCTATAGATTCCTCCTGGTATATTCTCCTGCTCTCAGAGTCCACATTGCCCTGGGACTTTGTGCTGCTTGCATTCAGTCTGTACTCAGCCTCCCTGTGCTTGGTCTGCTTCCCTCCATGATGATTGAAACAGACCTTTTCAGGAGATCTTTGAAATTATCTTCTGCTGATAATTTGTTACACTCCTAATATTCAGGGATCTGTCACTCCAAAACCAGTTCAGAGTCTAGTTAGTTTGCTGTTAGTTTGAAGGTCATAGGAAGAGCTTAGAAAAAGACATGTCTCCTCTCTGCCACCTTAGCTCCATCCTGATATTTGCTTTCTAAAATCAGCTTATTCATCTTTTTTTAATGAACAGTAATATTCCATTAACCATCCATTCCACAACTTGTTTAGCCATTCCTCCATTAATGAGCATCTACTCATTTTCCAATTCTTTGCTACTACAAAAAAAAAAAAAAAAAAAAAAAAGAGCTGCTTCAAATATGGATCCTTTTCCCTTCCTTTATGATTCCCTTGGGATAAAGACCAAGTAATGGTACTGCTGAATTAAAGGGTATGTACAGTTTTGTAGTTCTTTGGACATAGTTCCAGATTGTTCTCCAGAAAAGCAGGATCATTTCACAGCTCCACCAATAATGCATTAGTGTCCTCCAGAACATCTTAACAATAGAGAGAAAGTACTTCCAAATGAAGTCCAGGTGCCCTACCTGAAGTAACGCTCCCTAATGCCCCATTATTATTATAGATCATTCTGAATGTGGAATCTACTCAATTATTAAATTTTTGATTAACCTTGGATAAAATATGGCAAATATGAAAATCTTGAAAAAAGTTCTTGCTGGTAGAGGGAGTAGGAGGTGGGGAAAAGATAAAGAGAGCTCATAGTTTCACACAATATATTCTGACTATTCAAATTAATTGTGCTTTATATCTTGGTGAGAATCTGAAAATATTCTCTGGAGTCTTGAGACTAGTAATTAATTCTCAGAGATCAGAATCTCTAAAGAAGAAGTGAAAGGGGAGGCAGCAGCATTTTTAAGGATGTTATTCTTTAGCTTTCTAATGATACAGCAAATAATTTTGTTATAAGTTTATTATCTCAACAAAGTTCAATGTAGAGAGAGTCAACCAGTATATAGTGAAAGCAAGTAGGGGAAGTGAGAATGAACTGACTTTATCAAAGTGGTAGAGAGACCTGCTAGATAGAGCACAGTAAAGCAAGGAAGGTAAAGTATTTGTTAAGCTAAAAGTGAATTTTAAACATTGAAGTTTACACCCCTCAGTTTACTAATGACTAAATTAAACTGAAGACATGCTAAAGATGACACAATTAGTTAATACAGCAAAGCCAGTGAAGTTGCAAATAAAATGGGTTCAAATTTTGGGCTACAGTCCCTCTGGATTAGAAGTTAGCAAACAAGTTCCAGTCTTGACTCTTTTGTTATTTTAATGTTATTTTTTTATGAGTCACTTCATGTTTCAGATTTCCAATATTCTCTTTTTTTTTTTTTAAATGAGAGTATTAATTTTGATGATCTAGAAAATTCCTTCCAGCTCTCCAGTTTATGATTCTTACCTTGATTTAGGGATAGAGGAATACATAAATACTATGATAGCTATGTGATTTAGGTTTTGTTTTTTTTTTACTTTAAATAATTGTAATTATCATGCCTCTTGACCTCTGCAGGTGGATGACAGAATTTATAGATTCCAAAGAAATTTACACAGTCAGCTGTTCATATTCTTGTGAAAATTTGATCAGGGTAATCATTGACCTTATAAGAATTTGACCTGAAACAAACTTTAAAACACAGATCAATGTTCTGTCTTCAGCCAAGTGATATTTACAGTATGCAATTTACAATTTAAGGCAAAAATGTTCAGATTAAATTATTTACCTGACATTACAGAGCATGTAAGTAGCAAAAGGGGAGTAAGATTTAAGATTTAATTCTTGTGATTTCAAGCTCAATATTCTCTCCATGATTGCAGTCTTAATCCTTTTTTTTGTTTTTAATCAATGTCTAATCAATATTGCATCTAACAATCTACTCTGGGGTTAACAAAATGAATCTTAATTAACCAATATTTATCAAATATCTTTTTTATCCAATATCCTTGACTATAATAAGCATAAGAGTATAAATGCTGTTAATTTTAATCTATATCATCCCTTAAAATGAAAAAACTCTGAATTTATGAATATATACATGGATATATATGCCTTTCACAAGGCAAATGGTTACAGACATATACATGTATATGTATATATTTTTATGCACACATTCACACATGTGTATCACATATATGTATGTGCATATGATTTTTCCCTGAAAAAGTAACAGATTTTGATCTGTGTTATTCAACTCCTATACAAATAAAATTTGCTAATAAAATGTGTCTTATTATTGGTAGGAAAGCTAACTTTGGATGCTGGAGTCATTAAGCTAATTTCTCACTTTGTTCATAGAGATTATATATCTTTCTAATCAATATGTGTGTGTGTGTGTGTGTGTGTGTGTGTGTGTGTGTGTGCACGCCCGTGCTCACAGCCACAAAAGTAACACATTTTCTTTTGGTTCTTCATTATAATGACTACTCTGTCAGAGTCTGACTGTGATTTTTTGATTGGATACTGTATCTCTCTAAGTCCTAATTACCCATAGATAAATTATATGGACAACTGATTGCATATTGAAACATTCTCTCAAATATCCTGATATTTCCCAAAGTTTAGATAGAATTATTCTATAACTATAGAGGAAATATATGATTTTTTCTTTCAAATATTTGGCAACATGCTGACTAAACTTACACTTTTTAATAGTAAAGGCTTTTTGCAAATTGTTGAAATTGCCTTTAACCATATCTTTGGGGAAGGAATTACTTCCTTCCTCCTCTGCCTCTTGGAAGCATAAAGAAGTAATTCTCTTCAAGTAATTATCTCTCTTAGTTGGACATTGGGAAAGCCCAAAGATAGACAAAAGAGCAATAAAACAATATCAATTTAAAAAGAAATTTCAGTGTTCAATTTCTATTGAAACTTAATTCAAATATTTGTGTTTCTGTTGTGTGATCTGAAATGTCACCTTCCTAAATCTACTTTAAAATTACTACTTTTTTATTCTTCAGCATTTCCCATTACCGAGTGATAATTTTCTGAATGGAATAAAATACAACTCAGGTCTTTTGAATTTTTATGGGCTCCTACAAGGTTGAAAAAGCAAAATAATGAATTATTTCTTTTTCTTGTTTATTCATTATTTCTTTCTTATCTGTCTATCTATCTATTAATTTGTCTGTATATAATGGAACTTGAAAATAAATGGGACTGAGACATAGGAATCCATATATTGCTTTTGTATATTCTTTATCCCCCAAGTCAGACCTACAATTCTAGTTTTAGGTGGTGCCCTTTATTCAAAGAATTCCCATGTACCAATCAAAATAACTAACATTTATTGAGCACATTAGGTTTTGCAAAGCATGCTACATACTTTATCTTAATTGATCCTTACAACAGCTCTGCTAGGTAGGTACTACTCCATTTTATAGATAAAAAACTTTTACCTCAAAGAGATTAAATGAATTCCCCAGGGTCATACATCAGATCAATAATTGAGGCAAGATTTTAATTTACATTTTTGTAACTATAAGTCAAACACTTTATTCAGTGTGCCAAGTAGTATGTCATCTATAATTTCTCCATTTTAATACATTTACCACCATATGACCAAATTTATTTTTATCATAACACAGGCATAACCATATCCCATCCTAACTCTTATTTTTTGAAATAAATTGCAGTGTTACAAAAACCTACTTGAAACAATTAACAACTTTACTGAAGTTGCAGGATATAAAATAAACACACACACACATCTTTAGCATTTTCATATGTTATTGACATGGCTCACCAGCAAGAGATATAAAGAGAAATTCCATTTAAAATAACTGTAAACAAAGTAAAATATTTAGGTGTCTATATGCCAAGACAAATCCAGAAATTATATGAACAGAATTACAAAATCCTTCTCACACAAAGACACATCTAAAGGCCTTGAAAAATATTAATTGCTCATGGGGAGACCCAAGTTAATATAATGCAAATGAAAATTTTATCTAAATTGGTCCCTTATTCAGTTCTACAACAATCGTACTGTCAAAATAACTTTATAGTGTTAGAAAAAATAATAACAGACTTCCGGCCAAGATGGAGGCTTGGAGGCAGACAGCTGCTTGAGCTCCCCGTTTTCTTTCAGAACTTACTTCATGACAAGGCTCAGAGTTAATGCTTGACCGAGAAAAAAATCCACAAATAATCACCAAGAGAAGACATCCTTGAAATTCGCCAGAAAAGGTCTGTGTTTGCTCGGGGGAGGGTCAATCAGACTGGGCACAGACTGAGGGCAGGCAAGCCAGAGCAAGACAGGCAGCTCACACAGCTCAGACCGGAAGGGGGAGAGGTATGATCTCTGCCATTTCTGCAAAAAGACTTTTACCCCAGTGTGGATACTCCGTCTTGGCAGCAAGCCAGGATTAGCAGAGAGTGTGTAAACACCTGAGGTGAAGATTAAAACCCAGAAAGCTAGTGTCTCTCAGAACCCGGCTACCCTCAACCCCGACCTGGACTGACTCAGAACATTCTCAGAGCCTCAGAGTGCAGACACAGCACAGTCATCACTGTCCTGTTAGTGCCTCACTTCTGCCCTCCCCACCAGTCTGTAGAGGAAGCCCATTAATACCATCCAGCCCCATCCCCCCAAAAACAGACCAACTGTTTCTCTTGTCAATTTGTTTTCTTCGATTCCCACTCTGACAAAATGAACAAAAAATTCAAAAGGGCTCTAACCACTGAAAGCTTCTGTATGGAGAGAGAGCAGACTTGAAACACTGAGGAGACTAAAAACAGACTGTCCCCAGAGGAATCCCCTAAGGGGGATATGAGCTGCTTCTCAATACAAAAGAATCTCATAGAGGAAATCAAAAAGGCTCTCACAAGAGAGCTAGAAGAGAAATGGGAAGCTTGGCAAGAGAGCCTGGAGAAGTCATCCAACACATTTAAAGACAGAGTGAATAAAGAAATCAAATCATTGAGAAACAAGATTAGTGAGCGGGAAAAGGTAAACAACTCCAAGGAAAACAGGATTAGTGAGCTGGAAAAAGAAAACAGCTCTCTAAAAAATAAAATGGATGAAATGGAAAAAAATTCCATAGAAGATAAAAACTCAATTGGACAATTACAAAAAGATATAAAAAAAGTGAGTGAAGAAAATACATCATTGAAAATTAGACTCGAACAAGTAGAAATGAATGACTCAAGGAGAAACCAAGAGGTAGTCAAGCAAAACCAGAGAAATGAAACAATTGAAAAGACCGTCAAGTACCTTACCAGAAAGACAACAGACCTGGAAAACAGATCCAGGAGAAGCAATTTGAGAATAATTGGACTCCCTGAAAAATGTGAGGAAAAAAAGAGCTTGGACAGTATTTTCGAGGAAATTATCAAAGAGAACTGCCCAGACATTTTGGAAACAGAGGGTAAAATAGACATTGAAAAAATTCATTGATCACCTACTGAAAGGGACCCTAAAATCAAAACGCCAAGAAATATAGTGGCCAAGTTCAAGGACCATCAGACAATACTGGAAATCAGAAAATACTGGAAGCTGCTAGAAAAAAGCAATTCAGATATGGAGGAGCCACAATAAGGATAACCCAGTATCTAGCAGCATCCACATTAAAGGAACAAAGGGCCTGGGACATGATATTCCGAAAGCCTAAGGAACTTGGTATGCAGCCAAGAATAACTTACCCAGCAAAAATGAGCATCATTTCCCAGAAGATGGACATTTAAGGAAATAAATGAATTCCATCTATTTCTGGTGAAAAAATCAGACCTACATAAAAGGTTTGATCTTCAAATACAGAACTCAAGAGATTTCTAAAAAGGTAAAAAGAAATCTTGAGAACTATACTTCTGCCATAAAAATATGTAAAGAACATATGTATAATTTGTCCTGGAAACTAGAGGTGGAAAGGAAATTATATCATAAAAAAGTGTAAAGTGGTGGTACTACGTCTCATGAAGAGGCAAAGGTAACTTATTATATCTGAGAGAAAGAAAGGAGGGAGATGAACATAGTGTGTGTCAATAGACATATTCGATTTATGGTGAAACTTCTTCCACTTCATTAAAAAGTGAGAGGGAAAGAGTAAGCTAAGGGGAAGGGAATACAGAAATTGTGAGGAAAGGGGGTAAAATAAGGGGAGGAACTTTAAGGTGGGGGAGGGATACTAAAAAGGGAGGGATGTGAAAAGCAAGTGGTGTTCACAAGTTTAATACTGGGTAGGGGGTAAGAGGGAAGGAAAGGTGAAAAGCATAAGCAGAGGTTAACAGGATGGCAAGCAATATAAAATTAGTCATTCTAACCATAAATGTGAATGGGGTAAACTCCCTCATAAAGAGGAAGCAGTTAGCAGACTGGATTAAAAGTCAGAATCCTACTATATGTTGTTTACAGGAAACACACCTGAAACAGAGTGATACATTCAAACTAAAAGTAAAAGGGTAGAGCAGAATCTACTATGCTTCAGACAAAACCAAAAAAGCAGGGGTAGCCATCCTCATCTCAGATCAAGCAAAAACAAAAATTGATCTAATTAAAAGAGATAAAGAAGGGCATTATATCCTGCTAAAGGGTAGCATCAATAATGAAACAGTATCAATACTAAACATATATACACCAAGTGGTATAGCATCTAACTCCAACATTCATCATTATTTGTTCCTGTCATCTTAGCCAATCTGACAGGTGTGTAATGATATCTCAGAGTTGTCTTAATTTGCATTTCTCTAATCAATAGTGATTTGGAACACTCTTTCATATGAGTGGAAATAGTTTCAATTTCATCATCTGAAAATTGTCTGTTCATATCCTTTGAGCAAGCTGTTCTTAAGGTAAAGGGGAGATTGTCTTATGGTTCCTCTACAGCTGATAATGGATTCAAGCTACCCTGGGCTTTTGCTGCTGACTTCCTTCTTGTGCTGGGTATATGTGCCAAGTCCCATGTTTAGGGGCTCTTTATTTGCACTTTTTAGTTGTGTTGGATGTCTCACAGCTAGTCTGCTGATCCACTGTTTCCTGAAGCAACATAGAGTAGCCAACAACAAAATACAGCTGTATTTTGACTAAGACCCTCCTGGTAAATTCTCTGGTGCCTTGATGCCACATCGCCATGGGTCCCTGAGTCGTGCTTGTGCTCAACTGCTTCCCTCTGTACAATTGAAACAGATCTTTTCTGAAGTTCTTCTAAAACTATCTTCTGCTGGAAATTTGTTATACTCCAAATATTTATGTGTCCTATCACTACAAAAAAAAAATTCAGAGGGTTATTCTGGTGTTGTTCTGAGTGACGCTAGAAAGAACTCAAATAAAGAACTGTCTACTCTATGCCATCTTGACTCCTCTCTTTTTTTTTTTTTAATTTGATTACATAATTTTGTTTGTATAAAACTTTTTCAATTTAAATTAAAATTATCCATTTTGAATTTAATAATGCTATGTAATATCTATTTGGTTATATTTTTTTTCTTTTTCATAGCTCTAACAGATAATGTATTCCTTTTCATTCTAAATTGCTTATACATCACAATTTATGTATAAAATATATACCTATTTTGATCTAATCCTAGTATAGAGTGTGAGACTAGATATAGTCTTTGCTATTCTACTTCCATTTTCCCAGAAGTTTTTGTTAAATAGTAAGTTCTTGTACTACAAACTAGAGTATTTAGGTTTATCAAACAATATTTTACTTTTAGTCATTTACACAGGTGACCATTATATTTCTTAGGCAATTACAAATAGTTTGGATGATTGTTACTTTATAAAAAAGAGTTTTAGATTTATTGTAGCTAGGTGATCTTCCTTTGTATTTTGTATTTTAATATTTTAATATATTTTTCTTTATGAATCACAGTAGGAGAGTAAAAATAAGACTGGAAGGGAAAAATCATTATCAAGAAAAAAAAAAGAAAAAATAAATGAACATAAAATGTGTTGATTTACATTCATTCTCTATAATTCTTTTTTCTGGATGTAGAGAGCATTTTCTATCCAATATTCATTGGAATTGCCTTGAATCATTGAGAAGAATCAAGTCTTTCATAGTTGATCATCATATATTCTTGTTACTGTGTATACATTATTCCTGTTTCTGCTTATTTCACTCAGCATTAGTTCATGTAAATCTTTCCAGGTCTTTCTAAAATCAGCTTGTTCATTATTTTTTTTTTTTATTATTATATATATATATATATTTTATAATATTATCCCTTGTATTCATTTTTCCAAATTACCCCCCCTCCCTCTATTCCCTCCCCCCGATGACAGGCAATACCATACATTTTACATGTGTTACAATATAGTCTAGGTACAATACATGTGTGCGAATATCATTTTCTTGTTGCACAATAAACATTAGAATCCGAAGGTACATGCAACCTGGGCAGACAGATATTAGTGCTAACAATTTTCATTCCCCTCCCAGTGTTTCTTCTCTGGGTGTAGCTACCTCTGTCCATCATTGATCAACTGGAAGTGAGTTGGATCTTCTTTATGTTGAAGATTTCCACTTCCATCAGAATACATCCTCATACAGTATTGTTGTTGAAGTGTACAGTGATCTTCTGGTTCTGCTCATTTCGCTCAGCATCAGTTGATTTAAGTCTCTCCAGGCCTCTCTATATTCCTCCTGCTGGTCATTTCTTACCGAGCAATAATATTCCATAACCTTCATATACCACAATTTACCCAACCATTCTCCAACTGATGGACATCCATTCATCTTCCAGTTTCTAGCTACAACAAAAAGAGCTGCCACAAACATTTTGGCACATATATGTCTCTTTCCGCTCTTTAGTATTTCTTTGGGATATAATCCCAGTAGTAGCGCTGCTGGGTCAAAGGGTATGCACAGTTTGATAACTTTTTGGGCATAATTCCAGATTGCTCTCCAGAATGGCTGGATTCTTTCACAACTCCACCAGCAATGTATTAGTGTCCCAGTTTCCCCACATCCCCTCCAACATTCATCATTATTTGTTCCTGTCATCTTAGCCAATCTGACAGGTGTGTAGTGGTATCTCAGAGTTGTCTTAATTTGCATTTCTCTGATCAGTAGTGATTTGGAACACTCTTTCATGTGAGTGGATATAGTTTCAATTTCTTCCTCTGAGAATTGTCTGTTCATATCCTTTGACCATTTATCAATTGGAGAATGGTTCGGTTTCTTATAAATTATGGTCAGTTCTCTATATATTTTGGAAATGAGACCTTTGTCAGAACCTTTGTTTTTAAAAATATTTTCCCAATTTGTTACTTCCCTTCTAATCTTGTTTGCATTAGTATTATTTGTACAGAAACTTTTTAGTTTGATGTAATCAAAATCTTCTATTTTGTGATCAATAATGATCTCTAGTTCTCCTCTGGTCATAAATTCCTTCCTCCTCCATAAGACTGAGAGGTAGATTATCCTCTGTTCCTCTAATCTATTTATTATCTCCCTCTTTATGCCTAAATCATGGACCCATTTTGATCTTATCTTGGTATATGGTGTTAAGTGTGGATCCATATGTAATTTCTGCCATACTAATTTCCAGTTTTCCCAACAGTTTTTTCCGAATAATGAATTTTTATCCCTAATGTTGGAATCTTTGGGTTTGTCAAAGATTAGATTGCTATAGATGTACCCTTTTTTGTCCTTTGTATCTAATCTGTTCCACTGATCTACCGGTCTATTTCGTAGCCAATACCAAATGGTTTTGGTGACTGCTGCTATATAATATAGCTTTAGATCAGGTACACTTAGACCACCTTCCTCTGATTTTTTTTTCATTAGTTCCCTTGCAATTCTTGACCTTTTATTCTTCCATATGAATTTTGTTGTTATTTTTTCTAGGTCATTAAAATAGTTTCTTGGGAGTCTGATTGGTATAGCACTAAATAAATAGATTAGTTTGGGGAGTATTGTCATCTTTATTATATTCGCTCGGCCTATCCAAGAGCACTGAATGTCTTTCCAATTATTTAAATCTGATTTTATTTTTGTGGCAAGTGTTTTGTAATTTTTCTCATATAATTCCTGACTTTTCTTTGGTAGATGGATTCCCAAATATTTTATACTCTCAACATTTGTTTGGAATGGAATTTCTCTTTGTATCTCTTGCTGTTGCATTTTGTTAGTGATATATAAAAATGCCGAGGATTTATGTGGATTTATTTTGTATCCTGCCACTTTGCTGAAATTTTGAATTATTTCTAGTAGCTTTTTAGCAGAGTCTTTGGGGTTCTCTAAGTATACCATCATGTCATCTGCAAAAAGTGATAGTTTAATTTCCTCATTTCCTACTCTAATTCCTTGAATCTCTTTCTCGGCTCTTATTGCCGAGGCTAGCGTTTCTAGTACTATATTGAATAGTAATGGTGATAGTGGGCAACCTTGTTTCACTCCTGATCTTACTGGGAAAGGTTGCAGTTTATTTCTATTGCATATTATGCTTACTGACGGTCTTAAATATATACTCCTGATTATTCTAAGGAATAATCCATTTATTCCTATACTCTCAAGAGTTTTTAGTAGGAATGGATGTTGGATTTTGTCAAATGCTTTTTCTGCATCTATTGAGATGATCCTATGGTTCTTATTAATTTGATTATTAATATGGTCAATTATATTAATAGTTTTCCTAATATTAAACCAGCCCTGCATTCCTGGAATAAATCCTACTTGATCATAGTGTATTATCTTGGAGATGATTTTCTGAAGTCTTTTTGCTAATATCTTATTTAAGATTTTAGCATCAATATTCATTAAGGAGATTGGTCTATAATTTTCTTTCTCAGTTTTCGATCTACCAGGTTTAGGTATCAGTACCATGTCTGTGTCATAAAAGGAGTTTGGTAGGACTCCTTCATCCCCTATTTTTTCAAATAATTTATATAACATTGGGGCTAATTGTTCTTTAAATGTTTGGTAGCATTCACATGTGAATCCATCTGGCCCTGGGGATTTTTTCCTGGGGAGTTGATTAATAGCTTGTTCTATTTCTTTTTCTGAAATGGGACTATTTAAGCAATTTATCTCCTCCTCTGTTAATCTAGGGAGCCTATATTTTTGGAGAAAGTCATCCATTTCACTTAAGTTATCAAATTTATTGGCATAAAGTTGGGCAAAGTAACTCCTTATTATTTCTCTAATTTCCTCTTCATTGGTGGAAAGATCCCCCTTTTCATTTGTAAGACTATCAATTTGATTTTCCTCTTTCTTTTTTTTGATCAAATTTACCAAAGGTTTATCTATTTTATTGGCTTTTTCATAAAACCAACTCTTGGTTTTATTTATTAATTCAATAGTTTTTTTACTTTCAATTTTATTGATTTCTCCTTTTAATTTTTGTATTTTGAGTTTAATTTTTGGTTGGGGGTTTATAATTTGGTCTTTTTCTAGCCTTTTAAGTTGTAAGCCCAATTCGTTAATCTTCTCTTTCTCAATTTTCTTCAAATAAGCCTCGAAAGATATAAAATTTCCACTTATTACTGCTTTAGCTGCATCCCAAAGATTTTGATATGATGTCTCATCATTATCATTATCTTTGGTGAAATTGTTAATTGTTTCTATAATTTGCTCTTTCACCCAGTCATTCTTTAAGATGAGATTATTCAGTTTCCAATTACTTTTTGGTCTATTTACCCCTAACTTTTTACTGAATGTAGCTTTTATTGCATTGTGATCTGAGAAGAAGGCATTTATTATTTCTGCCTTCCTACATTTAATTTTGAGATCTTTATGTCCTAATATATGGTCAATTTTTGTATAGGATCCATGAACTGCTGAGAAGAAAGTATATTCCTTCCTATTGCCATTCAGTTTTCTCCAAAGGTCTATCATACCTAGTTTTTCTAATGTTCTATTTACTTTTTTAATTTCTTTCTTGTTTGTTTTGTGGTTTGATTTGTCTAAATCTGAGAGTGCAAGGTTGACATCTCCCACTATTATAGTTTTACTGTCTATTTCTTCTTGCAGTTCTCTTAACTTTTCCTTTAGAAAGTTAGATGCTATACCACTTGGTGCATATATGTTTAGTATTGATATGGCTTCATTATTTATGCTACCTTTCAGCAGGATATAGTTTCCTTCCTTATCTTTTTTAACGAGATCTACTTCTGCTTTTGCTTGATCTGAGATAAGGATAGCTACCCCTGCTTTTTTGGCTTTACCTGAAGCATAATAGGCTCTGTTCCAACCTTTTACCTTTACTCTGTATGTATCTCCCTGCTTTAAGTGTGTTTCCTGTAGGCAACATATTGTAGGGTTCTGCTTTTTGATCCAATCTGCTATCCGTCTCCGTTTGATGGGATCGTTCATCCCATTTACATTTACAGTTAAAATTACTAATTCTGTATTTCCTGCCATCGTATTATCCCCAGATTATACTTTTTTCCCTTGACCCCCCTGATCCCCCTCCCCAATATTTAATTTACAGACCCCCCTTGTGACGCGCAACCCTCCCTCTTTTTTTTTTTTTTTTTTTTTTAGGATCCCTCCCCCCTCCCTCCAAGTCCCTTCACTTATTCTCCTTTTCCTTTCCCCTTTTCCTCTCCCCCCTTTTAATGAGGTGAGAGAAAATTCTCTGAAAAACAAATATGTTAATTATTTACTCTTTGAGCCTCTTCTGATGAGAGTAAGATTCACACAATGATTCTCCCCCTCACTAAGTTCCCTCAGATATGGTGTATTTTCTATGTCTCTTCCTGGGATGTAGTTTCCCTCTTTTTATCACTCCTTCCCCTTTTTCTGAACCGACCTCCTTCCCTTTACTACACCCCCCTTTTTTTTCTTTTATATCAGTAAAATCAAATTATCCTTGAGTATTTTTTATATACCCACAACAGAGTTACAGTTCTCAAGGGTTCTGTGTACCTTTTTCTGTTTCTCTTCAGTCTTGTGGATGTAGATCAAATTTTTTGTTTAAGTCTGGTTTTTTTCTTAGAAACATATAGAATTCCTCTGTTTCATTGAATGACCATCTTCTTCCATGGAAAAAGATGCTAAACTTAGCTGGGTAGTTCATTCTTGGTTGCAGTCCTTGATCTTTTGCCTTTCGGAATATCAGGTTCCAGGCCCTTCTATCTTTTAATGTGGAGGCAGCCAGATCTTGGGTGACCCTTATTGTGGCACCTTGGTATTTAAATTGTTTTTTTCTAGCTGCTTGCAGGATTTTCTCCTTTGTGTGGTAATTCTGCAGCTTAGCCACAATATTCCGTGGTGTTCTTTTTTTAGGGTCTATTTCAGAAGGAGTTCGATGAATTCTTTCCACATCTACTTTCCCTTCTGTTTCTATTATCTCTGGACAGTTCTCTTTGATAATTTCCTGTAAAATAGAATCTAGGCTCTTTTTTTGGTCATAGTTTTCTGGAAGTCCAATAATCCGCAGATTATCTCTCCTAGATCTATTTTCCAGGTCTATAGATTTTCCCAGTAAGTATTTGACGTTGTTCTCCAGCTTCTCATTTTTTTTGTTTTGTTTGACTGATTCTTGGGTTCTCTGTGAATCATTCATTTCTATTTGTTCCATCCTGACTTTTAAGGAGTTATTTTCTTCTTTCACAGTTTTTAGTTCTTTTTGTAAATGCCCAATTTCGTTTTTAAATGAATTATTTTGCTCTATTGAATTTTTTTCCATTTCCCTAATTTTTTTTTTTGAGAATTATTTTCTTTTTCCAATTCAGAAATTCTATTTTTTTGAGACTTTTTTATCTTTTCCAATTCAGAAATCCTACTTTCCTGTGTTTTTTTAACCTTTTCTAATTCACTAATTTTGTTTCCCTGCATCTCCTGTGAATTCTTTATTTTTTCTAACTCCAATTTCAGGACGTTGTTATTTTCTATCATAACTTCCCTTTCCTTTCCCCATTTTTCTTCGATCTCCCTCAATTTTTTAAGAGCTTCTTCTAGGAGAGAGTTATGTGATGGGGGGCAGGAATCGTCCCCCTTTAGGTTGTTGTCTGCTGATTCTCTGCTGTCAACTTCCTCGGGGTTGGATACCCGCTCTTTCTCTGTATAGAAGGAATCTATGGTTTTTCTAGCTTTTTTGCTCATACTTAAAAAAATCTTTTGGGGTCTGTCCCTGGGGTAGGAAATTATTTACTTCTTTACCAGCTTCCTCCCAGACCAGATGGATGCAGTGGCTCCTGAGCCTGAGCTAAGAGAGAGCTCTGGGAGAGAGTTCCCCACCCCCTCCCTGGAAGTGCCCCAGAGGTGATTAGCACTACTGTGCTTCGAGGGCGTAGAATAGTGAAGACAGCACGAAGCCCAGCCTATGTGTCCGGGTGGGGAGTGGATATCTGCAGCAGGTGACGTGAGAAGCCCCTGCGCTCAAACTGGAAGTGTCTGCCAGAAACCGCGGTCCCTAGTTCAAAGGTTCCGCTTCTCTGGGACTTCCTGGAGCTGAGTTCCACTTCCTCCAGCTAAGCTAGGCAGTGTGTGTTGCCTTGGGCCGAATCCAACCACTTGTCAGTCTCTTAACTATTCTCAGGAGGTAGCTGAGGCCACACCCCCTGGTGCCAAGAGTTCTGCTGAGTCACCCCCAGGGTCCAGGGGGGAAAATCTAATCTGAGTTTTAAAATATTTTGGCTTTCTCTTCTGAACTGCTAAATAATTAGCAGAGAAGAGCTAACAGCCTGTGCCAGATTCCTTTACCTCAGTGGCTTCTCTGATCCCAGAGCCCTTCCCAGCGCAATGGGCGCAGTGTGCCCCTACCCCACCGTCTGTGCTGGTCTTTCTTATTCCTCCCCTGAGAACTGACCTTTCCTGTTGAAACTCCAGATTCTCTTCAGCTGGTAAGTCGTGCTTCCAGTCCTTGTGGTATCTATCAGTCCTGAGCTAATTTTGAGACTTAATTTATCTAATTGGTTGTGAGGGAGTGAGGACGTTCACTGAGTCGTGTGTTTCTTCTCCGCCATCTTGGCTCCGCCCCCCCTTGTTCATTATTTTTAATAAAATAATAATATTCCATCATTTTAATATATCACAACCTGGTCAACCATTCCACAAGAAATGAAAATCTATTCATTTTCCAATTTTTTGCTACCATAAAAAGAGTGCTATAAACACTATTTTTTACACATGTAAAGCCTTTCCCCTCCTTTAGGATTTCCTTGGAATATAGATTTAATAGTGTCACTGCTGTGTCAAAGTCGATGCACAGTTCTATAAACCTTTGGGGATATGTTTATATTGTCCTCCAGAATGGTTGGATCATTTCACAACTCCACCAATGATGCATTAGTGTCCCAATTCTCCCACATCCTGTTCAAAATTTATCATTATTCTATCATCTTTCCCAATCTGAGAGGTTTAAGGTGATACCACAGAGTTGTTTTAATTTGCATTTCTCTAATCAGTAGTGATTTTGAGTATTTTTTCATATGAGTATGGATGACTTTAATTTCATCATCTGAAAATTGTATAGCCATATCCTTTGAGAATTTTTCAATTGAGGAATAATATTCTTAAAATGACACACATTATCTTTTAGAAATGAGAACTTTATCAGAAACACTGGCACTAAAGATGTTTTCCAAGCATTTACTTCCCTTTTAATCTTATTTCTGTTGGGTTTGTTTGGGCAAAACCTTTTTTAATTTAATGTAATCAAAGTTTTTCATTTTGCCTTTCATAATATTCTCAGTTCTTTGGTCATAAATTCTTCCCTTCTCCAAATATCTGATAAGTAATTTATCCCTTTTCTCCCAATTTTTTTAATGATATCATCCTTTATGCCCAAATCATATATCTTTATTTCAGGATGGGGTGTGAGATGTAGAGCTATGCTGAGTTTCTGACATATTATTTGCCAGTTTTCCCAGTAATTTTTGTCAAATATTGAGATCTTTTCTAGAAGCTGAAGTTTGGGAGTTTATCAAACACTAGATTATTATAGTCCTTGATTATTGTGTTATGAGTATCTAATCTATTTAACTGATCAACTACTCTTAATACTAAATAGTTTGATGAATGCTACTTTATAATATAGTTTTAGGTGTGGTACAAGTAGGTCACCATCCTTTGAATTTATTTTCATTAATTCCTTTGATATTCTTAATCTTTTGCTTTTCTTTTGATTTTAAAATAAGTTTTATTTGATACATGTGTAAACTAAGCTCATTCTGCTTATTGTTCTACATATTCAGAACTCAATTCTGGATTTTAAGTAAAGACAAATAAGATCTCATATTTAAAAATTAGTATCTTCCTAAGTAAATGCTAACTAAATGCATATTGCTTTTCCTTTGTAGTCTAACAGAACTGAGAGGGTAGACAATAAAACTAGCCCTTTATCCTTGAGCTGTTCACTTCTGTCCTAGGATTATACAATAGACCTAGAAACTTAAGTGTTTTGATATACTAAGTTTGTAAGTCTCTTTCTAATTGAGTTTGAATTAACACTTTTTAGGCCTTCCAGCAGAGAGGGAACTTTATAGCTTTCTGAAATTGGGCAGTTGCAGCTGGTTAGTCCAGATAAAACTCCTTTCACTTTTAAAACCAGATATATTCAACTCCTTTTACTGTTCAGGGAGATCTGTAGTTCTAAAAGTAAAGCTAACTTAAAAATAGCATTATTATTACTATTTAGTTTTAGAAATGTGAGTGAATCAAAATAACCAGGTAAAAGACATAGGAATTCAGTAAATAGAGATCCAAACTCTTTTTCATTAAAATGTTATGGTTTAGACAGTGCCTTATCAATGAGGATTCTTAGCAATTCTGAATCTTTTATGATAAAAAACCTAATTTAAAATCTCTAATGAAATCCATATTTTGACTACTCTATCCTTACAACACACACAAAAAAAATAATAATCCTATTGAAAATTCCTAATCATTTTTCCATTGGCTTTATACCAATTCTTATTAGAAATGGCTATGACCCTATTAAATGAGAATTGAAAATAAGCATATTCCACCAATATCTTCTTCCTTAGCTAGTCCTAATACTGTAAAAATGAGCTTCAATTGTTGAAGTCTGCATCAACAAAGAAATAATTTCTTACACATAGATAATATCAAACCAGTTAAGCATCAACCACAGAGTCATGAAAGGACTATATTTTTTCACTTTATGACTAGCCTTTTCTGCATATAAAGAGATTAATCACCACATTTGCCTCAAAGTGCTTACATTTTTAGCCACATAAATTTATTTAGATCTTAGGCATTAGAGATGTTATAATATCCATAGTGATGAAATCACAGATCAGCAAAATACAAAAAAACAAACATTTCTATTGCACATTCCATACTATCCTAATGAGAAAAAAGGTCTTGTAAAGTACACAAAGCAAAATAAATGATAGGCATACATTAGAAGAGGTTAGTTTTCATGGAATTAGTCACTTGGCCACACGTTTAAAGAGGATTAAAGATCTCAGAAACTCCCGGGGAAAGTCCAAATAATTTGATTGTTCATTTGAATCAAGCAGTTCCAGGGTTAGCTAAAGAGTAATTTGGGATGCTGAAAGTTTAAAAATAATTTTATCTCTGTGACACTATAGAGATCTAATAGCCTTTGAGAGGGGTTTTCTAATATTTGAGACAATATTACCAGGAAAAAAATTAGGGTACCTGACTTTTTAGCTCTATTTCTCTTATTTAGGATCACTGAATAATAATTATAAATCTGGTAGAGAACTTTAATATTGCTAACCCAACTTTCTTATTTTATGGATAATGAAATGGAGATAAAGAGAATTGAAGTAACTTGTCTCTTAATACATAGTTGCTGGAAATGTGAATCATTTTATTTAGGGTACTGATATGTATCATCTCAGAGAAAATAAAAATATCATTTTCCTTCAATCTCTTTTTTATTATTTTTTTCATTATATCTTTTTTATTTACAAGATATACGTATGAGTAATTTTTCAGCATTGACCCTTGCAAAACCTTTTGTTACAATTTTTCCCCTCCTTCACCCCATCCCCTCCCCCAGATGGGAGGTAGACCAATACCTGTTAAATATGTTAAAGTATATGTTAAATACAATATATGTGTCCATACAGTTATTTTTCTGCACAAGAAGAATCAGACTTTGAAATAATGTACAATTAACCTGTAAATGAAATAAAAAAATGTGAGCTGACAAAAACAGAGGGATTAGAAATGCTATGTAGTGGTTCACACTCATTTCCCAGAGATCTTTTGCTGGGTGTAGCTGGTTCTATTCATTATTGAACAAATGGAACTGATTTGGTTCATCTCATTGTTGAAGAGAGCCATGTCCATCAGAATTGATCATCATATACTATTGTTCTTGAAGTATATAATGATCTCCTGATCCTGCTCATTTCACTCAGCATCAGTTCCTGTAAGGCATTTCTAAAATCATCCTGCTGGTCATTTCTTACAGAACAATAATATTCCATAACATTCATATACCACAGTTGATTCAGCTATTATCCAGTTGATGGGAATCCACTCAGTTTCCAGTTTCTGGCAACTACAAAGAGGGTTGCCACAAACATTCTTGCACATACAGGTTCCTTCCCCTTCTTTAAGATCTCTTTGGGATATAAGCCCAGTAGTAACACTGCTGGATAAAAGGGTATGCACATTTGATAACTTTTTGAGCATAGTTCCAAATCATTCTCCAGAATGGCTGGATATATTCACAATTCCACCAAAAATGTATCAGTGTCCCAGTTTTCCCATATTCCCTCCAACATTCTGCATTATCTTTTCCTGTCATCTTAGCCAATTTGAAAGGGGTGTAGTGGTATCTCAGAGTTGTCTTAATTTGCATTTCCCTGATTAATAATGACTTGGAGCATCTTTTCATATGGCTAGAAATAGTTACCCTTTCTTCATCTGAAAATTATCTGTTCCTATCCTTTGACCATTTATCAATTGGAGAATGACTTGATTTCTTATAAATTAGAGATCAATTCTTTATATATTTTGGAAATTAGGCCTTTATCAGAACCTTTGACTGTAAAAATGTTTTCCCAGTTTATTGCTTCCCTTCTAATCTTGTCTGCATCGATTTTGTTTGTACAAAAGCTTTTCAATTTGATATAATCAAAATTTTCTATTTTGTGATCAATAATGATCTCTAATTCTTCTTTGGTCACAAATTCCTTCCTCCTCCACAGGTCTGAGGGAACTATCCTATGTTATTCTGATTTGTTTATAATCTCATTCCTTATGCCTAGATCATAAACCCATTTTGACTTTCTCTTGTTGTATGGTATTAAGTACACCATATATGCATATTTTCTGCCTAGTTTCTGCCATACTAATTTCCAATTTTCCCAGCAGTTTTTGTGAAACAGTGAATTCTTATCCCAAATTCTAGGTCTTGGGATTTTTAAAACTCTAGATTATTAAAGTTTTTTTTTATTATATATATATTTTTTATAATATTATCCCTTGTATTCATTTTTCCAAATTACCCCCCTCCCTCTATTCCCTCCCCCCGATGACAGGCAAGCCCATACATTTTACATGTGTTACAATATAGTCTAGGTACAATACATGTGTGTGAATATCATTTTCTTGTTGAACAATAAACATTAGAATCCGAAGGTACATGCAACCTGGGCAGACAGATATTAGTGCTAACAATTTACATTCACTTCCCAGTGTTTCTTCTCTGGATGTAGCTACCTCTGTCCATCATTGATCAACTGGAAGTGAGTTGGCTCTTCTTTATGTTGAAGATTTCCACTTCCATCAGAATACATCCTCATACAGTATTGTTGTTGAAGTGTACAGTGATCTTCTGGTTCTGCTCATTTCACTCAGCATCAGTTGATTTAAGTCTCTCCAGGCCTCTCTGTATTCCTCCTGCTGGTCATTTCTTACAGAGCAATAATATTCCATAACCTTCATATACCACAATTTACCCAACCATTCTCCAACCGATGGACATCCATTCATCTTCCAGTTTCTAGCTACAACAAAAAGAGCTGCCACAAACATTTTGGCACATATATGTCTCTTTCCACTCTTTAGTATTTCTTTGGGATATAATCCCAGTAGTAGCGCTGCTGGGTCAAAGGATATGCACAGTTTGATAACTTTTTGGGCATAATTCCAGATTGCTCTCCAGAATGGCTGGATTCTTTCGCAACTCCACCAGCAATGTATTAGTGTCCCAGTTTCCCCACATCCCCTCCAACATTCGTCATTATTTGTTCCTGTCATCTTAGCCAATCTGACAGGTGTGTAGTGGTATCTCAGAGTGGTCTTAATTTGCATTTCTCTGATCAGTAGTGATTTGGAACACTCTTTCATGTGAGTGGATATAGTTTCAATTTCTTCCTCTGAGAATTGTCTGTTCATACCCTTTGACCATTTATCAATTGGAGAATGGTTCGGTTTCTTATAAATTAGGGTCAGTTCTCTATATATTTTGGAAATGAGACCTTTGTCAGAACCTTTGTTTTTAAAAATATTTTCCCAATTTGTTACTTCCCTTCTAATCTTGTTTGTATTAGTATTGTTTGTACAGAAACTTTTTAGTTTGATGTAATCAAAATCTTCTATTTTGTGATCAATAATGATCTCTAGTTCTCCTCTGGTCATAAATTCCTTCCTCCTCCATAAGACTGAGAGGTAGATTATCCTCTGTTCCTCTAATCTATTTATTATCTCCCTCTTTATGCCTAAATCATGGATCTATTTTGATCTTATCTTGGTATATGGTGTTAAGTGTGGATCCATATCTAATTTCTGCCATACTAATTTCCAGTTTTCCCAACAGTTTTTTCCGAATAATGAATTTTTATCCCTAATGTTGGTATCTTTGGGTTTGTCAAAGATTAGATTGCTATAGATGTACCCTTCTTTGTCCTTTGTATCTAATCTGTTCCACTGATCTACCGGTCTATTTCTTAGCCAATACCAAATGGTTTTGGTGACTGCTGCTATATAATATAGCTTTAGATCAGGTACACTTAGACCACCTTCCTCTGAGTTTTTTTTTCATTAGTTCCCTTGCAATTCTCGACTTTTTATTCTTCCATATGAATTTTGTTGTTATTTTTTCTAGGACATTGAAATAGTTTCTTGGGAGTCTGATTGGTATAGCACTAAATAAATAGATTAGTTTGGGGAGTATTGTCATCTTGATTATATTCGCTCGGCCTATCCAAGAGCATTGAATGTTTTTCCAATTATTTAAATCTGATTTTATTTTTGTGGCAAGTGTTTTGTAATTTTTCTCATATAATTCCTGACTTTTCTTTGGTAGATGGATTCCCAAATACTTTATACTCTCAACATTTGTTTGGAATGGAATTTCTCTTTGTATCTCTTGCTGTTGCATTTTGTTAGTGATATATAAAAATGCCGAGGATTTATGTGGATTTATTTTGTATCCTGCCACTTTGCTGAAATTTTGAATTATTTCTAGTAGCTTTTTAGCAGAGTCTTTGGGGTTCTCTAAGTATACCATCATGTCATCTGCAAAAAGTGATAGTTTAATTTCCTCATTTCCTACTCTAATTCCTTGAATCTCTTTCTCAGCTCTTATTGCCGAGGCTAGCGTTTCTAGTACTATATTGAATAGTAATGGTGATAGTGGGCAACCTTGTTTCACTCCTGATCCTACTGGAAAAGGTTGCAGTTTATTTCTATTGCATATTATGCTTACTGAAGGTCTTAAATATATGCTCCTGATTATTCTAAGGAATAGTCCATTTATTCCTATACTCTCAAGAGTTTTTAGTAGGAATGGATGTTGGATTTTGTCAAATGCTTTTTCTGCATCTATTGAGATGATCATATGGTTCTTGTTAATTTGATTATTAATATGGTCAATTATATTAATAGTTTTCCTAATATTAAACCAGCCCTGCATTCCTGGAATAAATCCTACTTGATCATAGTGTATTATCTTGGAGATGATTTTCTGAATTCTTTTTGCTAATATCTTATTTAAGATTTTAGCATCAATATTCATTAAGGAGATTGGTCTATAATTTTCTTTCTCAGTTTTCGATCTACCTGGTTTAGGTATCAGTACCATGTCTGTGTCATAAAAGGAGTTTGGTAGGACTCCTTCATCCCCTATTTTTTCAAATAATTTATATAACATTGGGGCTAATTGTTCTTTAAATGTTTGGTAGAATTCACATGTGAATCCATCTGGCCCTGGGGATTTTTTCCTGGGGAGTTGATTAATAGCTTGTTCTATTTCTTTTTCTGAAATGGGACTATTTAAGTAATTTATCTCCTCCTTTGTTAATCTAGGGAGCCTATATTTTTGGAGGAAGTCATCCATTTCACTTAAGTTATCAAATTTATTGGCATAAAGTTGGGCAAAGTAACTCCTTATTATTTCTCTAATTGCCTCTTTATTGGTGGAAAGATCCCCCTTTTCATTTGTAAGACTATCAATTTGATTTTCCTCTTTCTTTTTTTTGATCAAATTTACCAAAGGTTTATCTATTTTATTGGCTTTTTCATAAAACCAACTCTTGGTTTTATTTATTAATTCAATAGTTTTTTTACTTTCAATTTTATTGATTTCTCCTTTTAATTTTTGTATTTCGAGTTTAATTTTTGGTTGGGGGTTTATAATTTGGTCTTTTTCTAGCCTTTTAAGTTGTAAGCCCAATTCGTTAATCTTCTCTTTCTCAATTTTCTTCAAATAAGCCTCTAAAGATATAAAATTTCCCCTTATTACTGCTTTAGCTGCATCCCAAAGATTTTTATATGATGTCTCATCATTGTCATTATCTTGGGTGAAATTATTAATTGTTTCTATAATTTGCTGTTTCACCCAGTCATTTTTTAAGATGAGATTATTCAGTTTCCAATTACTTTTTGGTCTATTTACCCCTAACTTTTTACTGAATGTAGCTTTTATTGCATTGTGATCTGAGAAGAAGGCATATATTATTTCTGCCTTCCAACATTTAATTTTGAGATCTTTATGTCCTAATATATGGTCTATTTTTATATAGGATCCATGAACTGCTGAGAAGAAAGTATATTCCTTTCTATTGCCATTCAGTTTTCTCCAAAGGTCTATCATACCTAGTTTTTCTAATGTTCTATTTACTTTTTTAATTTCTTTCTTGTTTGTTTTGTGGTTTGATTTGTCTAAATCTGAGAGTGCAAGGTTGAGATCTCCCACTATTATAGTTTTACTGTCTATTTCTTCTTGCAGTTCTCTTAACTTTTCCTTTAGAAAGTTAGATGCTATACCACTTGGTGCATATATGTTCAGTATTGATATGGCTTCATTATTTATGCTACCTTTCAGCAGGATATAGTTTCCTTCCTTATCTCCTTTAACGAGATCTACTTCTGCTTTTGCTTGATCTGAGATAAGGATAGCTACCCCTGCTTTTTTGGCTTTACCTGAAGCATAATAGGCTCTGTTCCAACCTTTTACCTTTATTCTGTATGTATCTCCCTGCTTTAAGTGTGTTTCCTGTAGACAACATATTGTAGAGTTCTGCTTTTTGATCCAATCTGCTATCCATCTCCGTTTGATGGGATCGTTCATCCCATTTACATTTACAGTTAAAATTACTAATTCTGTATTTCCTGCCATCCTATTATCCCCAGATTATGATTTTTTCCCTTGACCCCCCTGATCCCCCTCCCCGATATTTAATTTACAGACCCCCCTTGTGATGTGCAACCCTCCCTCTTTTTTTTTTTTTAAGGATCCCTCCCCCCTCCCTCCAAGTCCCTTCACTTATTCTCCTTTTCCTTTTCCCTTTTCCTCTCCCCCCTTTTAATGAGGTGAGAGAAAATTCTCTGAAAAACAATATGTTAATTATTTACTCTTTGAGCCTCTCCTGATGAGAGTAAGATTCACACAATGATTCTCTCCCTCACTAAGTTCCCTCAGATATGGTGTATTTTCTATGCCTCTTCCTGGGATGTTGTTTCCCTCTTTTTATCATTCCTTCCCCTTTTTCTGAACCGACCTCCTTCCCTTTACTACACCCCCCTTTTTTTCTTTTATATCAGTAAAATCAAATTATCCTTGAGTACTTTTTATATACCCACAACAGAGTTACAGTTCTCAAGGGTTCTGTGTACCTTTTTCTGTTTCTCTTCAGTCTTGTGGATGTAGATCAAATTTTTTGTTTAAGTCTGGTTTTTTTCTTAGAAACATATAGAATTCCTCTGTTTCATTGAATGACCATCTTCTTCCATGGAAAAAGATGCTAAACTTAGCTGGGTAGTTCATTCTTGGTTGCAGTCCTTGATCATTTGCCTTACGGAATATCAGGTTCCAGGCCCTTCTATCTTTTTTTTTTTTTTTATTATATATATATATATATATATACATTTTATAATATTATCCCTTGTATTCATTTTTCCAAATTACCCCCCCTCCCTCTATTCCCTCCCCCCGACGACAGGCAATACCATACATTTTACATGTGTTACAATATAGTCTAGGTACAATACATGTGTGCGAATATCATTTTCTTGTTGCACAATAAACATTAGAATCCGAAGGTACATGCAACCTGGGCAGACAGATATTAGTGCTAACAATTTTCATTCCCCTCCCAGTGTTTCTTCTCTGGGTGCAGCTACCTCTGTCCATCATTGATCAACTGGAAGTGAGTTGGATCTTCTTTATGTTGAAGATTTACACTTCCATCAGAATACATCCTCATACAGTATTGTTGTTGAAGTGTACAGTGATCTTCTGGTTCTGCTCATTTCACTCAGCATCAGTTGATTTAAGTCTCTCCAGGCCTCTCTATATTCCTCCTGCTGGTCATTTCTTACCGAGCAATAATATTCCATAACCTTCATATACCACAATTTACCCAACCATTCTCCAACTGATGGACATCCATTCATCTTCCAGTTTCTAGCTACAACAAAAAGAGCTGCCACAAACATTTTGGCACATATATGTCTCTTTCCGCTCTTTAGTATTTCTTTGGGATATAATCCCAGTAGTAGCGCTGCTGGGTCAAAGGGTATGCACAGTTTGATAACTTTTTGGGCATAATTCCAGATTGCTCTCCAGAATGGCTGGATTCTTTCACAACTCCACCAGCAATGTATTAGTGTCCCAATTTCCCCACATCCCCTCCAACATTTGTCATTATTTGTTCCTGTCATCTTAGCCAATCTGACAGGTGTGTAGTGGTATCTCAGAGTGGTCTTAATTTGCATTTCTCTGATCAGTAGTGATTTGGAACACTCTTTCATGTGAGTGGATATAGTTTCAATTTCTTCCTCTGAGAATTGTCTGTTCATATCCTTTGACCATTTATCAATTGGAGAATGGTTCAGTTTCTTATAAATTAGGGTCAGTTCTCTATATATTTTGGAAATGAGACCTTTGTCAGAACCTTTGTTTTTAAAAATATTTTCCCAATTTGTTACTTCCCTTCTAATCTTGTTTGCATTAGTATTATTTTTACAGAAACTTTTTAGTTTGATGTAATCAAAATCTTCTATTTTGTGATCAATAATGATCTCTAGTTCTCCTCTGGTCATAAATTCCTTCCTCCTCCACAGGTCTGAGAGGTAGATTATCCTCTGTTCCTCTAATCTATTTATTATCTCCCTCTTTATGCCTAAATCATGGACCCATTTTGATCTTATCTTGGTATATGGTGTTAAGTGTGGATCCATATGTAATTTCTGCCATACTAATTTCCAGTTTTCCCAACAGTTTTTTCCGAATAATGAATTTTTATCCCTAATGTTGGAATCTTTGGGTTTGTCAAAGATTAGATTGCTATAGATGTACCCTTTTTTGTCCTTTGTATCTAATCTGTTCCACTGATCTACCGGTCTATTTCGTAGCCAATACCAAATGGTTTTGGTGACTGCTGCTATATAATATAGCTTTAGATCAGGTACACTTAGACCACCTTCCTCTGAGTTTTTTTTCATTAGTTCCCTTGCAATTCTTGACCTTTTATTCTTCCATATGAATTTTGTTGTTATTTTTTCTAGGTCCTTAAAATAGTTTCTTGGGAGTCTGATTGGTATAGCACTAAATAAATAGATTAGTTTGGGGAGTATTGTCATCTTTATTATATTCGCTCGGCCTATCCAAGAGCACTGAATGTCTTTCCAATTATTTAAATCTGATTTTATTTTTGTGGCAAGTGTTTTGTAATTTTTCTCATATAATTCCTGACTTTTCTTTGGTAGATGGATTCCCAAATATTTTATACTCTCAACATTTGTTTGGAATGGAATTTCTCTTTGTATCTCTTGCTGTTGCATTTTGTTAGTGATATATAAAAATGCCGAGGATTTATGTGGATTTATTTTGTATCCTGCCACTTTGCTGAAATTTTGAATTATTTCTAGTAGCTTTTTAGCAGAGTCTTTGGGCTTCTCTAAGTATACCATCATGTCATCTGCAAAAAGTGATAGTTTAATTTCCTCATTTCCTACTCTAATTCCTTGAATCTCTTTCTCGGCTCTTATTGCCGAGGCTAGCGTTTCTAGTACTATATTGAATAGTAATGGTGATAGTGGGCAACCTTGTTTCACTCCTGATCTTACTGGGAAAGGTTGCAGTTTATTTCTATTGCATATTATGCTTACTGACGGTCTTAAATATATACTTTTGATTATTCTAAGGAATAATCCATTTATTCCTATACTCTCAAGAGTTTTTAGTAGGAATGGATGTTGGATTTTGTCAAATGCTTTTTCTGCATCTATTGAGATGATCCTATGGTTCTTATTAATTTTATTATTAATATGGTCAATTATATTAATAGTTTTCCTAATATTAAACCAGCCCTGCATTCCTGGAATAAATCCTACTTGATCATAGTGTATTATCTTGGAGATGATTTTCTGAAGTCTTTTTGCTAATATCTTATTTAAGATTTTAGCATCAATATTCATTAAGGAGATTGGTCTATAATTTTCTTTCTCAGTTTTCGATCTACCAGGTTTAGGTATCAGTACCATGTCTGTGTCATAAAAGGAATTTGGTAGGACTCCTTCATCCCCTATTTTTTCAAATAATTTATATAACATTGGGGCTTATTGTTCTTTAAATGTTTGGTAGAATTCACATGTGAATCCATCTGGCCCTGGGGATTTTTTCCTGAGGAGTTGATTAATAGCTTGTTCTATTTCTTTTTCTGAAATGGGACTATTTAAGCAATTTATCTCCTCCTCTGTTAATCTAGGAAGCCTATATTTTTGGAGGAAGTCATCCATTTCACTTAAGTTATCAAATTTATTGGCATAAAGTTGGGCAAAGTAACTCCTTATTATTTCTCTAATTTCCTCTTCATTGGTGGAAAGATCCCCCTTTTCATTTGTAAGACTATCAATTTGATTTTCCTCTTTCTTTTTTTTGATCAAATTTACCAAAGGTTTATCTATTTTATTGGCTTTTTCATAAAACCAACTCTTGGTTTTATTTATTAATTCAATAGTTTTTTTACTTTCAATTTTATTGATTTCTCCTTTTAATTTTTGTATTTCGAGTTTAATTTTTGGTTGGGGGTTTATAATTTGGTCTTTTTCTAGCCTTTTAAGTTGTAAGCCCAATTCGTTAATCTTCTCTTTCTCAATTTTCTTCAAATAAGCCTCTAAAGATATAAAATTTCCCCTTATTACCGCTTTAGCTGCATCCCAAAGATTTTGATATGATGTCTCATCATTATCATTATCTTGGGTGAAATTGTTAATTGTTTCTATAATTTGCTCTTTCACCCAGTCATTCTTTAAGATGAGATTATTCAGTTTCCAATTACTTTTTGGTCTATTTACCCCTAACTTTTTACTGAATGTAGCTTTTATTGCATTGTGATCTGAGAAGAAGGCATTTATTATTTCTGCCTTCCTACATTTAATTTTGAGATCTTTATGTCCTAGTATATGGTCAATTTTTGTATAGGATCCATGAACTGCTGAGAAGAAAGTACATTCCTTCCTATTGCCATTCAGTTTTCTCCAAAGGTCTATCATACCTAGTTTTTCTAATGTTCTATTTACTTTTTTAATTTCTTTCTTGTTTGTTTTGTGGTTTGATTTGTCTAAATCTGAGAGTGCAAGGTTGAGATCTCCCACTATTATAGTTTTACTGTCTATTTCTTCTTGCAGTTCTCTTAACTTTTCCTTTAGAAAGTTAGATGCTATACCACTTGGTGCATATATGTTTAGTATTGATATGGCTTCATTATTTATGCTACCTTTCAGCAGGATATAGTTTCCTTCCTTATCTTCTTTAACGAGATCTACTTCTGCTTTTGCTTGATCTGAGATAAGGATAGCTACCCCTGCTTTTTTGGCTTTACCTGAAGCATAATAGGCTCTGTTCCAACCTTTTACCTTTACTCTGTAGGTATCTCCCTGCTTTAAGTGTGTTTCCTGTAGGCAACATATTGTAGAGTTCTGCTTTTTGATCCAATCTACTATCCATCTCCGTTTGATGGGATCGTTCATCCCATTTACATTTACAGTTAAAATTACTAATTCTGTATTTCCTGCCATCGTGTTATCCCCAGATTATGCTTTTTTCCCTTGACCCCCCGATCCCCCTCCCCGATATTTAATTTACAGACCCCCCTTGTGACGCGCAACCCTCCCTCTTTTTTTTTTTTTTTTTTTTTTTTAGGATCCCTCCCCCCTCCCTCCAAGTCCCTTCACTTATTCTCCTTTTCCTTTCCCCTTTTCCTCTCCCCCCTTTTAATGAGGTGAGAGAAAATTCTCTGAAAAACAAATATGTTAATTATTTACTCTTTGAGCCTCTTCTGATGAGAGTAAGATTCACACAATGATTCTCCCCCTCACTAAGTTCCCTCAGATATGGTGTATTTTCTATGTCTCTTCCTGGGATGTAGTTTCCCTCTTTTTATCACTCCTTCCCCTTTTTCTGAACCGACCTCCTTCCCTTTACTACACCCCCCTTTTTTTCTTTTATATCAGTAAAATCAAATTATCCTTGAGTATTTTTTATATACCCACAACAGAGTTACAGTTCTCAAGGGTTCTGTGTACCTTTTTCTGTTTCTCTTCAGTCTTGTGGATGTAGATCAAATTTTTTGTTTAAGTCTGGTTTTTTTCTTAGAAACATATAGAATTCCTCTGTTTCATTGAATGACCATCTTCTTCCATGGAAAAAGATGCTAAACTTAGCTGGGTAGTTCATTCTTGGTTGCAGTCCTTGATCTTTTGCCTTTCGGAATATCAGGTTCCAGGCCCTTCTATCTTTTAATGTGGAGGCAGCCAGATCTTGGGTGACCCTTATTGTGGCACCTTGGTATTTAAATTGTTTTTTTCTAGCTGCTTGCAGGATTTTCTCCTTTGTGTGGTAATTCTGCAGCTTAGCCACAATATTCCGTGGTGTTCTTTTTTTAAGGTCTATTTCAGAAGGAGTTCGATGAATTCTTTCCACATCTACTTTCCCTTCTGTTTCTATTATCTCTGGACAGTTCTCTTTGATAATTTCCTGTAAAATAGAATCTAGGCTCTTTTTTTGGTCATAGTTTTCTGGAAGTCCAATAATCCGCAGATTATCTCTCCTAGATCTATTTTCCAGGTCTATAGATTTTCCCAGTAAGTATTTGACGTTGTTCTCCAGCTTCTCATTTTTTTTGTTTTGTTTGACTGATTCTTGGGTTCTCTGTGAATCATTCATTTCTATTTGTTCCATCCTGACTTTTAAGGAGTTATTTTCTTCTTTCACAGTTTTTAGTTCTTTTTGTAAATGCCCAATTTCGTTTTTAAATGAATTATTTTGCTCTATTGAATTTTTTTCCATTTCCCTAATTTTTTTTTTGAGAATTATTTTCTTTTTCCAATTCAGAAATTCTATTTTCTTGAGACTTTTTTATCTTTTCCAATTCAGAAATCCTACTTTCCTGTGTTTTTTTAACCTTTTCTAATTCACTAATTTTGTTTCCCTGCATCTCCTGTGAATTCTTTATTTTTTCCAACTCCAATTTCAGGACGTTGTTATTCTCTATCATAACTTCCCTTTCTTTTCCCCATTTTTCTTCGATCTCCCTCAATTTTTTAAGAGCTTCTTCTAGGAGAGAGTTATGTGATGGGGGGCAGGGATCGTTCCCCTTTAGGTTGTTATCTTCTGAATCTTTGCTGTTAACTTCCTCGGGGTTGGATACCCGCTCTTTCTCTGTATAGAAGGAATCTATAGTTTTTCTAGCTCTTTTGCTCATACTTAAAAAATGTTTTGGGGTCTGTCCCTGGGGTAGGAAATTATTTACTTCTTTACCAGCTTCCTCCCAGACAGGATGGATGCAGCGGCCCCTGTGCCTGCGCTAAGAGAGAGCTCTGGGAGAGAGTTCCCCACCCCCTCCCTGGAAGTGCCTCAGAGGTGATTAGCACTACTGTGCTTCGAGGGCGTAGAATAGTGAAGACTGCAGGAAGCCCAGCCTATGTGTCCGGGTGGGGAGTGGATGTCTGCAGCAGGTGACGTGAGAAGCCCCTGCGCTCAAACTGGAAGTGTCTGCCAGAAACCGCGGCCCCTAGTTCAAAGGTTCCGCTTCTCTGGGACTTCCTGGAGCTGAGTTCCACTCCCTCCAGCTAAGCTAGGCAGTGTGTGTTGCCTTGGGCCGAATCCAACCACTTGTCAGTCTCTTAACTATTCTCAGGAGGTAGCTGAGGCCACACCCCCTGGTGCCGATTCTCTGCTGAGTCACCCCCCAGGATCGGGGAAAATCTAATCTGAGTTTTAAAATATTTTGGCTTTCTCTTCTGAACTGCTAAATAATTAGCAGAGAAGAGCTAACAGCCTGTGCCAGATTCCTTTACCTCAGTGGCTTCTCTGATCCCAGAGCCCTTCCCAGCGCAATGGGCGCAGTGTGCCCCTACCCCACCGTCTGTGCTGGTCTTTCTTATTCCTCCCCTGAGAACTGACCTTTCCTGTTGAAACTCCAGATTCTCTTCAGCTGGTAAGTCGTGCTTCCAGTCCTTGTGGTATCTATCAGTCCTGAGCTAATTTTGAGAATTAATTTATCTAATTGGTTGTGAGGGAGTGAGGACGTTCACTGAGTCGTGTGTTTCTTCTCCGCCATCTTGGCTCCGCCCCCCCCTTCTATCTTTTAATGTAGAGGCAGCCAGATCTTGGGTGACCCTTATTGTGGCACCTTGGTATTTAAATTGTTTTTTTCTAGCTGCTTGCAGGATTTTCTCCTTTGTGTGGTAATTCTGCAGCTTAGCCACTATATTCCGTGGTGTTCTTTTTTTAGGGTCTATTTCAGAAGGTGTTTGATGAATTCTTTCCACATCTACTTTCCCTTCTGTTTCTATTATCTCTGGACAGTTCTCTTTGATAATTTCCTGTAAAATAGAATCTAGGCTCTTTTTTTGGTCATAGTTTTCTGGAAGTCCAATAATCCGCAGATTATCTCTCCTAGATCTATTTTCCAGGTCTATAGATTTTCCCAGTAAGTATTTGACGTTGTTCTCCAGCTTCTCATTTTTTTTGTTTTGTTTGACTGATTCTTGGGTTCTCTGTGAATCATTCATTTCTATTTGTTCCATCCTGACTTTTAAGGAGTTATTTTCTTCTTTCACAGTTTTTAGTTCTTTTTGTAAATGCCCAATTTCGTTTTTAAATGAATTATTTTGCTCTATTGAATTTTTTTCCATTTCCCTAATTTTTTTTTTTGAGAATTATTTTCTTTTTCCAATTCAGAAATTCTATTTTCTTGAGACTTTTTTATCTTTTCCAATTCAGAAATCCTACTTTCCTGTGTTTTTTTAACCTTTTCTAATTCACTAATTTTGTTTCCCTGCATCTCCTGTGAATTCTTTATTTTTTCCAACTCCAATTTCAGGACGTTGTTATTCTCTATCATAGCTTCCCTTTCCTTTCCCCAATTTTCTTCAATCTCCCTCAATTTTTTAAGAGTTTCTTCTTGGAGAGAATTATGTGATGGGGGGCAGGAATCGTTCCCATTTAGGTTGTTATCTGCTGTCTCTCTGCTGTTAACTTCCTCGGGGTTGGATACCCGCTCTTTCTCTGTATAGAAGGAATCTATAGTTTTTCTAGCTTTTTTGCTCATACTTAAAAAATGTTTTGGGGTCTGTCCCTGGGGTAGGAAATTATTTATTTACTTCTTTACCAGCTTCCTCCCAGACCGGATGGATGCAGTGGCTCCTGTGCCTGAGCTAAGATAGAGCTCTGGGAGAGAGTTCCCCACCCCCTCCCTGGAGGTGCCTCAGAGGTGATTAGCACTACTGTGCTTTGAAGGCGTTGAATAGTAAAGACAGCACGAAGCCCAGCCTATGTGTCCGGGTGGGGAGTGGATGTCTGCATCAGGTGACGTGAAAAGCCCCTGTGCTCAAACTGGAAGTGTCTGCCAGAAACCGCGGTCCCTAGTTCAAAGGTTCCGCTTCTCTGGGACTTCCTGGAGCTGAGTTCCACTCCCTCCAGCTAAACTAGGCAGTGTGTGTTTCCTTGGGCCGTATCCACCCACTTGTCAATCTCTTAACTATTCTCAGGAGGTAGCTGAGGCCACACCCCCTTGTGCCGAGATCTGCTGAGTCACCTCCAGGATCAGGGGAAAATCTAATCTGAGTTTTAAAATATTTTGGCTTTCTCTTCTGAACTGCTAAATAATTAGCAGAGAAGAGCTAACAGCCTGTGCCAGATTCCTTTACCTCAGTGGCTTCTCTGATCCCAGAGCCCCTCCCAGCGCAATGGGCGCAGTATGCCACTACCCCACCGTCTGTGCTTGTCTCTCTTCCTCCCCTGGAAACTGACCTTTCCTGTTGAAACTCCAGATTCTCTTCAGCTGGTAAGTCGTGCTTCCAGTCCTTGTGGTATCTATCAGTCCTGGGCTTATTCTGAGGCTGATTTATCTAATTGGTTGTGAGGGAGTGAGGACATTCACAGAGTTGTGTGTTTCTTCTCCGCCATCTTGGCTCCGCCCCGATTATTAAAGTTATTGTCTGTTTTGTCCTGTGAACCTAACCTATTCACTGGTCAACTAGTCTATTTCTTAGACAATACCAAATGATTTTGGTAACGTCTGCTTTGTAATATAGTTTTAAATCTGGTACAGCTAGGCCACTTTCATTTGATTTTTTTTTTTCATTAGTTCCCTTAAAAGTCCTGACATTTTGTTCTTCCAGATAAATTTTGTTGTTATTTTTTCTAGGTCATTAAAATAGTTTTTTTGGGAGTTTGATTTATCTCTAAATAAATAGACTAATTTAGGTAGTATTGTCATCTTTATTTTATTTGTTCAACCTATCCAAGTGCACTTAATATTTTTCCAACTGGTTAGATCTGACTTTATTTGTGTGGAAAGTTTTTTTGTATTTTCCTTCATACAGTTCCTGATTTTCCCTCAGCAAATAGATTCTCAAATATTTTATACTATCAGCAGTTACTTTAAATGGAATTTTGTTAGGATTATTACTAGGTGCTAAAACAATTCTATAGCTCAGAGTTTACACCTTTAAAGGATTTCAAAACTTTGAGGGAGTTTACACCTTTAAAAGAGTTAACACCTTTAAAGGAACTCCTTCATTCGTTGTGTAAGGAGTTCCCACAAGCCCATGGAATACCCACAAGCCCATTCTCTGGGAGGATATGAGGAGTCAACATTGAATCTGGAAGGAGTCTGGATTGGTTCAAGGAGAAGATTTCCCAGGAGAACTTCAGGGAAGTTCAAGGAGATTCAGAGTGAGGATTCAGTGGATTCGCAAGTCCACCAGATTCACAAGTCTAAAGGCAAAGCCTGTTCATGGACTTCCGGGAGATTTACATCTAGGATTGAATTCTGGGAAACCCACAATCCCACACTCTTGGAGGCTTAGTCTGATTCATTCCCACATCTACCTTGGTGCTGGCTGGAGTCTTTGGATTGAGAGTGAGTTAGAGACTGAGGCTGGGTGGAGACATTCTGACAGGAAAAGATTCAAGACTTTGAAGGACACAATATAAAATCTGGACCTTAACTCCTAGCTGCATTTTGGGGATTACTGGTACTGGAACTCAAACTGAGACTGCCTCCCCAGAAGCTCCCGAAGAGATCTCCTCCCAGAGAACGATCGCAATCTAGAGACAACAGAACTTTACAGAATTTCTCTTTGGAACTCTTAACTGTTGGATTTTGTTAGTGATATATAAGAATGCTGATGACTTACGTAGATTTATTTTGTATCCTGCAACTTTGCTAATGGTGTAGATTATTTCTAATAGCTTTTTAGTAGAATCTCTGGAGTTCTCTTAGTATATGATCATATCATCTGCAAAGAGTGACAATTTGGTTTCCTCATTACCTCTCTAATTCCTTTAATCTCTGTCTCAATTCTTATTGCTGAAGCTAGAATTTCCAATACAATATTGAATAGTAATGGTGTTAGTGGGCAATCTTGTTTCACTCCTGATCTTATTCAGATTGTTTCCAGTTTATCCCCATTACATATGATGTTTACTGATGGTTTCAAATAGATGCTACTAATTATTTTAAGTAAAAGTTCATCTATTCTTATACTCTCAAGTGTTTTTAATAGGAATGGGTATTGGATTTTTATCAAATGCTTTTTTTGCATCTATTGAGATGATCATATTTTTTTTGTTAATTTGGTTATTGATATGGCCAATTGTGCTAATAGTTTTCCTAATATTAAACTAGACCTGCATTACTGGTATACATCCTACTTGGTCATAGTGTATTATACTGGGGATGATTTTCTGTAATTTTTTTGCTAATATTTTATTTGAGATTTTTGCATCAATATTCATTAGGTTGATTGGTCTATAATTTTCTTTCTCTGTTTTCAACCTACCTGGTTTAGGAATCTGTACCATTTCTGTCATACAAGGAATTTGGTAGGAGTCCTTCATTCCCTATTTTTTTCAAGTAGTTCACATGTAAATCCATCTGGTCCTGGGGATTTTTTCTTAGGGAGTTGATTAAAAGCTTGTTCTATTACTTTTTTTCTAAAGTGAGACCATTTAAGCAATTTACTTCCTCCTTTGTTAATCTGGAAACCCTATATTAAGTTAGTCATACATTTCACTTAGGTTATCAAATTTATTGGCATAAAGATGGACAAAATAATTCTTAATTATTGCTCTAATTTCCTCTTTATTGTTGGAAAGTTCTCCCTTTTCATTTTTAAGACTAACAATTTGATTTTCCTCTGTCCTTTTTCTAATCAGATTTACCAAAGGTTTATCTATTTTGTTGGATTTTTTTTTTTGTAAAATCAACTCTTGTATTATTTATTAATTCTATATACTTTCAATTTTATCAATTTCTCCTCTTAATTTTAGAATTTCAACTTTAGTATTTGATAGGGGTTTTTTCTAGCTTTTTAAGTTGCTAGGCCTATTCATTGATCTTCTCTTTCTCTATTATATTCAAGTAATTCTCTACAGATATAAAATTTTCTCTTAATTACCATTTTGGCTGGATCCCACAAATCTCATTGTTGTCATTCTCTTGAGTGAAATTATTAATTGTGTCTATACTGTTTCACCCAATCATTCTTTAGGATGAGATTATTTAGTTTCCAATTACCTTTTTGACTATTTACCTCTTGCTTTTTGTTGAATGTAGTTTTTATTTCTGCCTTTCTGCATTTAATTTTGAGGTCTTTATGTCCTAATATATGTTTCATGAACCGTTGAGAAGAAAGTGTACTTCTTTCTGTCTCCATTCACTTTTCTTCAAAGATCTATCATACCTAACTTTTGTAATATTCTATTTACCTCTTTAACTTCTTTCTTAATTGTTTTGTGGTTTGATTTGTCTAATTCTGATAGTGCAAAGTTGAGATCTCCAACTATTATAGTTTTGCTGTCTATTTCTTCATGCAACTCTCTTAACTTCTCCTTTAGGAAGTTAGATGCTGTACCACTTGGTGCATATATATTTAGTATTGATATTGCTTCATTGTTTATGCTACTTTTTAGCAAGATATAGTTTCCTTATCTCTTTTAATTAGATCAATTTTTGCTTTTGCTTGATCTGAGATAAATATGGCTACCCCTGCTTTTTTTTTTTTTTTCACCTGAAGCATAAGAGATTCTTCTCCAGCCTTTTACCTTTACTCTATGTGTATCTCCCTGCTTTAAATGTGTTTCCTGTAAACAACATATTGTAGAGTTCTGGTGTTTGATCCATTCTGCTATCTGCTTCTGTTTTATGGGAGAGTTCATCCCATTCATATTTACAGTTAAAATTACTAATTCTGTATTTCCTGCCATTTTATTAGCCCCAGATTATGCTTTTCTTTTTCTTGTCTCTCCTTACCCCCTTTCATATTAAACTTATGGGCAACACTTTCCTAATGCAGCTCTCCCTCTTTAGAATTCCTCCCCCCTACCTTGGAATCCCTTCCCCTTTCTTGTACCTTTCCCTTATTGCTCTTTTCCTTTTCTCTTTTCTTCTCCCACTTTTTAATGAGCTGAGACAAGTTTCTCTGTAAACCAAATATGTCAATTATTTTCTCTTTAAGCCAAATCTGATGAGATTAAAATTCATACAATGTTCCTCCCCCTCCCTAAATTTCCTCAGATATGATAGGCTTCCTTTGCTTCTTAATGGGATCAAATTTCCCTCTTTTTATCTCTTCTTTTCCCTTTTTCTGATACTATCCCCTTTCCACTTCTACTTCCCTTTTTTATATTATATCAGTAAAATCAAAATATAAATTCACTCTTTATGTATGTCCATAAAATAAATACAGTTGTCCAGAGGGTTTTTTTTAACCTTTTTCTGCTTCTCTTGATTCCTATAGTTGGAGGTCAATTTTTGTTTGTTCCTTTAGCTCTGGTTTTTTCATTAGAAACAAATGGAATTTACCTGTTTCATTAAATGGCCATCTTCTTTCCTGGAAGAAAATGCTCAGCTTAGCTGGGTAGTGGATTCCTGGCTGTATTTCAAGTTCTTTTGCCTTTCAGAATATCAGATTTCAGGCCCTTTTATCTTTTAATGTGGAAGCTGCTAGATCCTGAGTGATACTTATTGTGGCTTCTTGGTATTTGATTTTTTTTTTCTGGCTGCTTGTAGTATGTTTTCCTTAGTCTGATAGTTCTGAAATTTAGCCACAATATTCCTTGGAGTTTTATTTCAGGTCTCTTTTAGAAGGTGTTCAAGGAATTCTTTCAATGTCTATTTTACCTTCTCATTCTATTACCTCTGGGCAGTTTCCTTTGATGATTTCCTATAAAACAGTGTCTAAGTTCTTTTTTCATTGTAATTTTCAAGAAGTCCAATAATCCTCAGATTATCGATCCTGGATCAATTTTTCCTGGTCTGTTCTTTTTCCAAGTAGATATTTAACATTTTTTCTATTTTTATTTTATTTTATTTTTTATTTTTGGTTTTGATTGACTGATTCTTGATGTCTCAATGGATTATTCATTTCTATTTCTTCAGTTCTCCTTTTTTTTCTTTTTAAATTAATTTTATACTTATAATTTTTTGAGAGTATATATGCATGAGTAATTTTTTTATAACATTATCCCTTATATTCATTTTTCCAAATTTTCCCCTCCCTCCCTCTACTTCCTCCCCTTGATGACAGCAATCCCATATATTTTACATGTGTTACAATATAACCTAGATAAAATATATGTGTGTAAATCCAATTTTCTTGTTGCACATTAAGTATTGGATTTTGAAGATATAAGTAACCTGGGTAGATAGACAGTAGTGCTAATAGTTTACACTCAATTCCCAGTGTTCTTGGTATAGTTGTTTCTGTCCATCATTGATCAGCTGGAAGTGAGTTGGATCTTCTTTATGTTGAGGATATCCACTTCCATCAGAATATATCTTCATACAGTATTGTTGTTGAAGTGTATCGTGATCTTCTGGTTCTACTCATTACACTGAGCATCAGTTCATTAAAGTCTCTAGAAACCTTCCTGAATTCACCCTGCTGGTCATTTCTTACAGAGCAATAATATTCCATAACCGTCATATAACATAATTTACCCAAACATTCTCCAATTGATGGACATCCATTCATCTTCCAGTTTCTAGCTACTATGAAAAGAGCTGCCACAAATATTTTGGCACATACAGGTCCCTTTCCCCTCTTTAGTATTTCTATTGGATATAAGCCAAATAGTAGCAATGTGGGATCAAAGGGTATGCACAGTTTGATAACTTTTTGGGCATAGTTCCAAATTGCTCTCCAGAATGGCTGGATTTTTTCACAACTCCACCAACAATGTATCAGTGTCCCAGTTTTCCCACATCCCCTCCAACATTCATCATTATTTGTTCCTGTCATCTTAGCCAATCTGACAGGTGTGTAGTGGTATCTCAGAGTTGTCTTAATTTGCATTTCTCTGATCAGTAGTGATTTGGAACACTCTTTCATATGAGTGGAAATAGTTTCAATTTCATCATCTGAGAATTGTCTGTTCATATCCCATGACCATTTATCAATTGGAGAATGGTTTGGTTTCCTATAAATTAGGGTCAGTTCTCTATATATTTTGGAAATGAGACCTTTGTCAGAACCTTTACTTTTAAAAAATATTTTCCCAATTTGTTACTTCCCTTCTAATCTTGTTTGCATTAGTAGTGTTTGTACAGAAACTTTTTAGTTTAATGTAATCAAAATCTTCTATTTTGTGATCAATAATAATCTCTAGTTCTCCTCTGGTCATAAATTCCTTCCTCCTCCAAAGGTCTGAGAGGTAGACTATTCTCTGTTCCTTTAATCTGTTTATGATCTCATTCTTTATGCCTAAATCATGGACCCATTTTGATCTTATCTTGGTATATGGTGTTAAGTGTGGATCCATATCTAATTTCTACCATACTAATTTCCAGTTTTCCCAACAGTTTTTTCCAAATAATGAATTTTTGTCCCTAATGTTGGTATCTTTGGGTTTGTCAAAGATTAGATTGCTATAGATGTACCCTTTTTTGTCCTTTGTATCTAATCTGTTCCACTGATCTACTGGTCTATTTCTTAGCCAGTACCAAATGGTTCTGGTGACTGCTGCTATATAATATAGCGTTAGATCAGGTACACTTAGACTACCTTCCTCTGACTTTTTTTTCATTAGTTCCCTTGCAATTCTCGACCTTTTATTCTTCCATATGAATTTTGTTATTATTTTTTCTAGGTCATTAAAATATTTTCTTGGGAGTCTGATTGGTATAGCACTAAATAAATAGATTGGTTTGGGGAGTATTGTCATCTTTATTATATTTGCTCAGCCTATCCAAGAGCACTAAATGTCTTTCCAATTATTTAAATCTGACTTTATTTTTGTGGCAAGTGTTTTGTAATTTTTCTCATATAATACCTGACTATTCTTTGGTAGATGGATTCCTAAATACTTTATACTCTCAACATTTGTTTGGAATGGACTTTCTCTTTGTATCTCTTGCTGTTGCATTTTGTTGGTGATATATAAGAATGCTGAGGATTTATGTAGATTTATTTTGTATCCTGCAACTTTGCTAAAATTCTGAATTATTTCTAATAGCTTTTTAGCAGAATCTTTGGTGTTCTCTAAGTATACCATCATGTCATCTGCAAAGAGTGATAGTTTGATTTCCTCATTTCCTACTTTAATTCCTTGAATCTCTTTCTCGGCTCTTATTGCCGAGGCTAGTGTTTCTAGTACTATATTGAATAGTAATGGTGATAGTGGGCAACCTTGTTTCACTCCTGATCCTACTGGGAAAGGTTGCAGTTTATTTCTATTGCATATTATGCTTACTGACGGTCTTAAATATATGCTCCTGATTATTCTAAGGAATAGTCCATTTATTCCTATACTCTCAAGAGTTTTTAGTAGGAATGGATGTTGGATTTTATCAAACGTTTTTTCTGCATCTATTGAGATGATCATATGGTTTTTATTAATTTGATTATTAATATGGTCAATTATACTAATAGTTTTCCTAATATTAAACCAGCCCTGCATTCCTGGTATAAATCCTACTTGATCATAATTGATCATTATCCTGGGCATGATTTTCTGAAGTCCTTTTGCTAATATCTTATTTAAGATTTTAGCATCAATATTCATTAAGGAAATTGGTGTATAGTTTTCTTTCTCAGTTTTCGATCTACCTGGTTTAGGTATCAGTACCATGTCTGTGTCATAAAAGGAGTTTGGTAGGACTCCTTCATCCCCTATTTTTTCAAGTAGTTTATATAGCATTGGGGCTAATTGTTCTTTAAATGTTTGGTAGAATTCACATGTAAATCTCTCTGGTCCTGGGGATTTTTTCCTGGGGAGTTGATTAATAGCTTGTTCTATTTCTTTTTCTGAAATGGGACTATTTAAGTAATTTATCTCCTCCTCTGTTAATCTAGGAAGCCTATATTTTTGGAGGAAGTCATCCATTTCACTTAAGTTATCAAATTTATTGGCATAAAGTTGCGGAAAGTAACTCATTATTTCTCTAATTTCCACTTCATTGGTGGAAAGATCCTCCTTTTCATTTGTAAGACTAACAATTTGATTTTCCTCTTTCTTTTTTCTGATCAGATTTACCAAAGGTTTATCTATTTTATTGGCTTTTTCATAAAACCAACTCTTGGTTTTATTTATTAATTTAATAGTTTTTTTTTTTTTTTTAACTTTCAATATGATTGATTTCTCCTTTTAATTTTTGTATTTCCAGTTTAATTTTTGGTTGGGAGTTTTTTATTTGGTCTTTTTCTAGCTTTTTAAGTTGCAGGCACAATTCATTAATCTTCTCTTTCTCTATTTTGTTCAAATAAGCCTCTAAAGATATAAAATTTCTGCTTATTACTGCTTTAGCTGCATCCCACAAATTTTCATATGATGTCTCATCATTGTCATTATCTTGAGTGAAAGTATTAATTGTGTGTATAATTTGCTGTTTCACCCAATCATTCTTTAAGATGATATTATTCAGTTTCCAATTGCTTTTTGGTCTATTTACCCCTAACTTCTTATTGAATGTAGTTTTTATTGCATTGTGATCTGAGAAGAAGGCATTCATTATTTCTGCCTTCCTGCATTTAATTTTGAGATCTTTACGTCCTAATATAAGTTCAATTTTCGTATAGATTCTATGAACTGCTGAGAAGAAAGTTTTTTTCTTTCTATCACCATTCAGTTTTCTCCAAAGGTCTATCATACCTAGTTTTTCTAATGTTCTATTTACCTCTTTGACTTCTTTCTTATTTATTTTGTGGTTTGATTTATCTAATTCTGAGAGTGCAAGGTTGAGATCTCCACTATTATTTGCTGTCTATTTCTTCTTCTAACTCTCTTAATTTTTCCTTTAGGAAGTTAGATGCTATACCACTTGGTGCATATATGTTTAGTATTGATATGGCTTCCTTGTCTATGCTACCTTTTAGTAGGATATAGTTTCCTTCCTTATCTCTTTTCATTAGATCAATTTTTGCTTTTGCTTGATCTGAGATAAATATGGCTACCCTTGCTTTTTTTTTTTTTTTTTTTAAATTTCACCTGAAGCATTATAGATTCTGCTCCAGCCTTTTATCTTTACTCTATATGTATCTCCCTGCTTTAAATGTGTTTCCTGTAAACAACATATTGTAGAGTTCTGCTTCTCTGGGAATTCCACAGCTAGTAGAATTCCACTGCCTCAGGCTGAGCCCTGCACTATGTGGATTAGAGACTGCCTCGGGCTATGTCCCTGCTGTTCAGGCTCTCAACTACCCCAAGGAGTAGCCCCGGGCAGCAGAACGGGTCTGCACAGTCTGCACAGCAGTGAGGAGATCTATTATGTCACTTTTGGATTGGGGTGGATTTAGGATCTGGCTTTATATTTTAAAGTGGCTTGATTTCTCTTCTGAACTGCTGTTTATAAGCAGAGAAGAGCTAATAGCCTGTGTCAGAGTCCTCTATCTCAATGGCTACTTTGATCCCAGAGTTCTTCCCATCCCGATCTGCACAGTATGCTAGCACCTAACCCTGTCTGTACTTGTATTTTTTTTTCCTCCCCTCGGAACCAACCTTTTCTGTGGAAATTCCAGATTCTCTTCAGCTGGTAAGTTGTGCTTTTCCTCCTTGTGGTTTTTATCAGTCCAGCGTTATTTTTTGAGGCTGATTTAAATAATTGGTAATGAGGGAAGAAGGGAGCTTACAAACACGTGTATATCTTCTCCACCATCTTGGCTCTGCCCCTAGTTCTCATTTTTAATGAGTTATTTTCTTCATTAGCTTTTTTTAATTTATTTTTTATTTTTTTAAACTTATTTCTGTATATGTCCAATTGAGCTTTTAAATGAGTTGTTTTGCTCTATGAGATTTTTCTTCCATTTCACTGTTTTTTTTTTTTTTTTTTTTTGGTTTTTTTTTTTTTTTGAGTTATTTTCCAGTTCACAAATTCTATTTTCCTGGGAGTTTGGGAGTTCTTTATTTTTTCCACTTCACATTTTAGCAAGTTGTTTTCTCTTTTCACTTCATGAAATTTGTCTTTTAGTGAATTATATGATTTTTCCGAACTCTCTTGCATAGTTTCTCTTTCCTATCCCCATATTTCTTCTAGTTATCTTTCAAGATCTTTTATAATTTCTTAAAGGAGAGCCTTGTGTGATGGGGACCAGCTTACATACCTTTTGGGGGCTTTGTTTGGAGACTGTCTGCTATTAGTCTCCTCGGGTTTGAAAATGTGCTCTCTTTCTGTATGAAAGCTATCAATGGTTAGAGTACACAGGGCTTTTTTATCCATTTTCTAAAAAAGGCTTTAGGGTCTCCCTTCAGGGAAAGAAGGTTACCAGCTTCCTCTGCAGAACAAGGATAGATAGAGGGATAATAGCTGTCCTGCAAATGGGCTGCAAAGAGTGGCTAAGTTGCAGATTTTCCCTGGGAACAGCCCTGCACTAGAAGTGTCTCTGCCTTGGGAAGTACAGGCACTGGGGAAGTTCTATTGCCCCAGGCAGAGTCCAATTGCTGTGCAGATTTGTGGCTTCTGTGGGCAGAGCCTCCCCCACCCTCTTCTGCAGAAGTGTGACTGCCCCAGGCAAAAGCCCCATACTGCAGAATGCAGCTGCACAGGTTTGCTGTGGTCTGTGCTGAGTCATTTCCAGTACAGAGTGGGTGTAGCCAGATCCTGTTAAATTCTCGTGTATTTTGGAGTATACTCTACCTTTAGTGTTTGTGTAACTTCTCTGTGGATCTACTGCTTTGCAGCTAAACAGAGCAGCAAATTTTCCATCCATGGAGACTGCCCCCTTGTCCCAGTCTGCTCAGTGTGTTTACCCATGTGTTATACCTCCCTGCCTGCGCTGGCCTTCTCCTGTCTTATCAGGAAAAATCTGGTGATCTTCCAGATTTTCTTTGGCTGGTAATTTGTTATATTCCCAGTATTCATGGATTTCACCAGTCAAGCACTATTTCTGAGGCTGAATTTGGTAATTAGTAGTGAGGGTAGAAGAGGGGCTTAGAATGATTCCTGTGTCTTGTCCACCTTTTTGGCTCCACCTCTTCTTCTAATACATGTATTTCTGCATGTATTTGCCATAAATAGTAACCTTGGCTTTTGTGTTCTATACTGATCAACACAAAACCTTACTTTCTTCTTATATTTTCTTTTGCCACAATAATATTACAATTGCACAGACTACAAAATTCCAGACAAAACTACTTTCTTTTAATGATAGCTTTCTATTTTCAACACCAAAACTTTCCTAATTGTGCCCTTCATCCCATCCTATTCAATCCCTGGTATTTTCAACTCTGCTGAACATTTTTCTCTAATCTTTAATTTATCTAACTGGTTTCTTTTGTGCTAGTATGTACATGTCAAAAGCTTCCACTACATCTAGGAAGAGAAAATCCCTCTCTCAAGTCTATTATTCCCTAATAGTAAGTGGCATTCCATTTTTCTCCTACATTCACAGCTGAATTTATACATAAAAATTTTCTTCATTCATTGTCTCTATGTCCACACATATCATTCATTTTAATCCCTTATAAATTCACTTCCTTCTCCACTATTAGATTGACAATGAATTATGCAAGGTTACCAGTGTTCTCAGTTACCACAGTCAGGAATTTTCCTTCAGTTTCTATTCCCCTTGGCCCTTTTTTTATTTTGTGATAACAATGAGCACTTCTATGTTCTGTATATTTTTTCTCTTTGTATTTTCATGACACTGTCCTAACTTAATTCTCTTCCTAGTCATCTAACTTTTTCTAGTATCCTCTACTAAATCATCATCCAGGTCCTGATCACCTTTATATGCATAGTGCAAGTATATATTTGTAGAATTCTTTGTTGGGTCCCTTTTTTCTCTCTATTCTTGATAAACTCATAATCACTTATGGATATCATTTCTAAGATTACTCTAAAATCTCTATATACCCAATCCTTATTTTTTTCTTCTAGTTTTCATTTCTTTATCAGTTACCTGTTATACACATCTATATGAATTTCCCATAGTTCAATCAAATTTAACTTGACCAAGACAGAAGTCATTGTTTTGTCTCCTCTCCCACAAATCCATCAGTATTTCTTTATTTTTGTCAAGGCCACTACCACCATCCAAATAACCAAGTAAGTTCACAAGGTAGAAATCATTTTTGGCTCTTCTTTCTTATTTAATATTCCACTCTAATTATTCTCTAATCATTAATAAGTTTTATTGATTCTATTTCCACAGTATGTCTCAAATCCATCAACTTCTCTTCAATCAGATAGCCACTGTCTTATTTAAACTTTCATGACCACATAATTGGTCTACTCCATAGCTTTCTAACTGGTCTCACTGCTTCTCCTTAACCCATTTTTTATTCTTTTTTTTAATACTTTTTATACTTATATTATTATTTTATGCTTATTATTATTTTATACTTATATTTTAAGATTGATAATCTTAAGTCATGGGTATTTTTTAATGCTTTCCTACCTTTAAAATAAAATATGAAATACAATCCATCTGATCCATTTAAACAATTTTAAATTGTACTATTAGATGGGGCGGGGGTGGGAGGAAGGAAAGGATAATTTGGAACAAAAGGTTTTGCAAGGGTGAATGTTGGAAAAAATTACCCATGCATGTACTTTGTAAATAAAAAGCTTTAATAAAAAAATAAAATATGATACAAACTCTTCTGACCTTTAAAACTTCATAATCATAACTAATAAACTTCTCTCTCATGCCTTTCTTTCTTTGTATCTTTCAATTTATTATTCAATAACACTTTTGTAGAAATGATGGACTTCTTGTAGCTTTTATATATCTCATTTCCCAATCCTGTGTCCTTGCTGTAGTTCTTTCTCATGTCTTGAATGTTCTACCTCTTCAAACCACCAAATTTCAGTGTAAATTAATGAAAACAGTCTTGGCAAATGTCTGTGCTCTGATTTTTCTCATAATGGTCTAAGAATTTTTTCTTTGATGTCCCTAGTCATGCTTCTTAATCTTGATGTCAAATTCATCCAAAATTCCTCAAATTTGATCCTGGGTCCTATCTCATTATTTCTAGATGGTATATTCAAACAATTCAAGCTTGCTTTGAAAACTAATTTATCTCAAGCCAAAGTCAGTATTATGAAATTAATATAGACCATCAAAACCAGGAAAATTTTCATTCAAGTCCAATATTGGCTGTGTGATCTCTGACAAATTACATTACCATTCAGTGTTGTAAACAATTATCTAAGAGTTTAAATTGTAGGAAAATTCCAGAAATTCATTGGTAAAGGAAATTCTTCAAATAGGAGTTTCTTTTGCAAGTGAAATCACAGTTTAGTCTTCAAGTTTCTTTCCCTTTTTTAAATTTGCACATATTGTGAACTTGATTTATACATATTTTACTTCTCATCAATATAATGTAAGCATCTTATGAACATGGAATATTTGTTTGCTTGTTTTTTTTTTTTTCTTTCTCTAATTTCACAGATATTATTACTACAGCAATGATCATCTTGGGATGTGGGGAGATAGTTTTGATTTAGGAAATAAATGTGAACACTCCCATTCACATTTACAGTTAAAACTACTAATTGTGTATTTTCTGCCATCTTATTAACCCCAAATTATACTTTTCTCTTTTCTTTTCCCTTTTCCCTTCTCCCCAGTATTTTACTTGCCTCAAGCAATCCTCCTCCTTTAAAGACCCTCCCCCTTTCTTATACCTTTCACCTAATTTTTCTGTTTTCCCTTCTTTTTAGCCTATGTCTTCCATTTTCCCCTTTCTTCTCTCACTTTCTATAAGGTGAGAGAAATTTCTCAGTGAAAACAAATATGTCTAATATTTTCTCTTTGAGCCAAATCTGATGAGAGTAAGATTCACACAATGTTCATCCCACCTTTTTTCCCTCATTATAGTAGGTTTTCTTTACCTCTTCCTAAGATTTAATTTCCCTCATTTTAGCTCCACTTTTCCTTTTTTGTTCTATTACAATCCCCTTTTCACCTCTAGTTTCTTTTTTATATAACAGTAAAGTCAGATTATACATGCACTTTTTGTGTATACCCATAACAGAAATAGAGTTTTCAAGAGTTTTTCTTTTTTTCTTTTTTACCTTTTTATGCTTCTCTTGAGTTTTATATTTGGAGATCAAATATTTTGTTTAGCTCTGGTCTTTTCATCAGAAATAAATGGAATTCACCACTATCACTGAATGTCCATCTTCTTCCCTAAAAGAAAATGCTCAGTTTAGGAGGGTAATTTATCCTTGACTGCATTTCAAGTGCCTTTGCCTTTTGGAATATTTGGTTCTAGGCTCTTGATTCTTTTAAGTGGAAGTTGCTAGGTCCCAAGTAATCCTTATTGCTATGGGCCAGAACTCTGAACTCAAAACAAGGATTCTTATAAGTGCTAATTCCATGGAATTGATGAGACAATGGTTATCTAGTTTAGTGTGGTGCTTAATAGTTCTCTAAGCTCAGTATGATTGATTTAATCTTACAACAAATAATGATTTCCTAGTTGCTATAATGATTGGTTTATACTCAGTGTGGAGCATATAAGCTAGGAGTCTCAGCCAGGTTCAGATTCAGAGGCAGGTAGGAGCTCAAGCTCTCAGAACCAAGGTGAAAGATTCACTTGATCTTTGGTCAGGCTCTTAGTGGCAGGCTCTCCTACATTTTCTCCATTGAAACCAAGACTTTGGAAGGCCTCTAAGAAAACCATGCATCTCCAGGCAAGGAGACAATAAAGGATTTGGATTTTAACATCTGGCTTTTCTGGTGATTACTGAATTGAAACAAAGGCTGCTCCCAGAGACCCCAAGAAAACTGAACAAAGAACATTACGCTTTATTGAGGCTCCTCAATATATGAATTGTTGCTTTCTAGTTGCATGTAATATTTTTCTTGGTTTGATAATTCTGAAATTTAGCCACAATATTTCTTGGAATTTTAATTTTGGGGTCTCTTTCAGGAGGTGTTTGGTGAATTCTATCAGTGGTCATTTTACCCTCTGATTCTATGACATCTAGGCAGATCTTTTTGATGATTTACTGAAAAATAGTGTCTAGAAACTTTTTTTTTTTCATCATGGATTCCAGGGAGTTTAATATCCTTAGATTTTCTCTCCTAGATTTATTTTCTAGGTCAGTTGTTTTCCCAATTAGTATTTCACATTATTTCCTATTTTTTCATTTTTTTTTTTTTTTGGTTTTGCCTGACTGATTCTTGTTGTCTCATTGAGTCATTCATTTGCGTCTCAGATCAAGCAAAAGCAAAAATTGATTTAATTAAAAAAGATAAGGAGGAAATTATATCTTGCTAAAGGGTACCATAGATAATAAAGCAATATCAATATTAAACATATATGGACCACATGGTGTAGTATCTAAATTCCTAAAGGAAAAGTTAAGAGAACTGCAAGAAGAAATATACTGCAAAATTATAAGAATAGAAGATCTCAACCGTGCTCTCTCAGTACTAGATAAATCAAACCACAAAATAAAAAAAAATAAAAAAAAAGAAGTTAAAGAAGTAAATAGAATACTAGAAAAGCTAGTTATGATAGATCTTTGGAGAAAATTGAATGGAAACAGAAAGGAGTACACATTCTTTTTGGAAATTCATGGAACCTATACAGAAATGGACCACATATTAGGACATAATGACCTCAAAATCAAATGCAGAAAGCCAGAAATAGTAAAGGCATTTTTTTCAGATCATGATGAAATAAAAATTACATTTAACAAAAGGCCAGTGGAAAATAGATCAAAAAGTAATTGGAAACTAAATAATCTCATCCTAAACATGAATGGCATTTGGTATTGGCTAAGAAATAGACTAGTTGATCAGTGGAATAGGTTAGGTTTAAAGGGCAAAATAGTCAATAACTTTAATAATCTAGTGTTTGACAAACCCAAAGACCCCAGCTTTTGGGATAAGAACTCACTATTTGACAAAAACTGCTGGGAACATTGGAAATTAGTATGGAAGAAACTAGGCATTGGCCCACACATAACACCACATCAAGATAATGTAAAAATGGCTTTATGACCTAGGCATAAAGAATGATATTATAAATAAATTAGAAGAACATAGGATAGTTTGCCTCTCAGACTTGTGGAAGAGGAAGGGATTTATGACCAAAGAAGAACAAGAGATCATTATTGATCACAAAATAGAAAATTTTGATTATATCAAATTGAAAAGTTTTTGTACAAACACAACTACTGCAGACATGATTAGAAGAGAAGCAATAAACTAGGAAAACATTTTTACAGTCAAAGGTTCTAATGAAGGCCTGATTTCCAAAATATATAGAGAATTGACTCTAATTTATAAGAAATCAAGCCATTCTCCAATTGATAAATGGTCAAAAGGAGATGAACAGACAATTCTCAAACAAAGAAATTGAAACTATTTGTAGCCATATGAAAAGATGCTCCAAGTCATTATTAATCAGAGAAGTGCAAATTAAGATAACTCTGAGATACCACTATTACCTGTCGGGTTGGCTAGAATGACAGGAAAAGATGATGACAAATGTTGGAGGGGCTATGGGAAAACTAGAAATAAAGAATGAGAGTATAAATAAATTAGAAGAAGGTAGGATAGTTTACCTTTCAGATTGTGGGAGAGGAAGGGATTTGTGACCAAAGAATAACTAGAGATCATTATTGATCACAAAATAGATAATTTGATTATATTTAGTTAAAAAGTTTTTGTACAAACAAAACTAATGTAGACAAGATTAGAAAGGAAGCAATAAACTGGAAAAACATTATTACATCCAAAGGATTTGATAAAAGCCTTATATCTAAAATATTTAGAGAATTTAGACTAATTTATAATAGTTCAAGCCATTCTCAAATTGATTAATGGTCAAAGGTTATGAACAAACAATTTTCAGATGATGAAATTGAAACTATTTGTAGTCACATGAAAAGGTGCTACAAATCACTATTGTTCAGAAAAATGCAAATTAAGAAAACTCTTGAGATATCACTGCACAGGGGTGGAGCCAAGATGATGGGGAAGGCACATGTAACTTTGTAAGCTCCTCTCATGCCCTCACTACCAATCTTTGAATTCAGCCTCAAAAATAGCATTTGACTGGTGAAATTCACAAAGATTAAAGATACAACAACTTACCAGCCAAAGATAATCTGGAGGACCACCAGAGTAGGTTTGTCCTGAGGGGTGGAAACAGATCAGCAGCAGCCAGGAAGGTGGAAAAGCCTGGTGTCCTGAGCAGACCAGGGACAGGGTAGCCTCTGTGGCTAGAAGAGTAGTGGAAACAATTCTGCCATAGGCTGACTGCTTTTCCTTGATTGTAAAGCAGGGGACAAGCACAGAGATTAGAGCCAGAGGTACAGGGTGCTATAAAAACACCAGAACTGTACCCTCTCCCCCAAAACTGGAAGTGACTCAGCATAGACCAGCGCAACTGTGCAGCTGCATGCTGAAGCACGGCCAGGGAAGCTACAAATCTACATGGCAGGTGGGTGCAGACCAGGATAGCTTCTAATCTGCACAGTGGGAGGCTCAGTCTGGGGCAACAGAACTTCTGTAGCATGACTGTGCTTCTGGGGCAGAGCCACTTCTGGTCCATGCAGGGCTATTCATTGGTCAGCTGCTAATACCCACAGCCCTCAGCAGGCTTTGGATTGGGGTAGTGACAATTTCACTGCTCAGCCTCTTGCCTTAGGACAGTTGTTAATCCGCACAGCAGGGTTCTTCACAGGGCATCCCCCCTTCCCCATCCTGCAGCTCTGCCTTGCAGGCCAGAGTCCCTTCCATTGGGGAACTATTTCCCAGAGCACTCCCATATCTGGCCACTTTTTGTAGCTGGTTGGCAGGCCGTGCATGCACCTATCCCTGTTCTGCAGAGGAAGCTGGTAACCTTCTGGCCCTGAAGACAGACCCTAGAGGCTTTAAAAAATGCGGAAAAAAATTAAAAGGATCATTGATAGCTTCTATACAGAAAGAGAGCAGGTTTTCAACCCCAAGAAGACTAATAGCAGACAGTCTCCAGACAACTCATTTAAAAACTCAATTGGGCATTTATAAAAAGAAGTAAAAAAAAGCTAATGAAGAAAATAACTCATTAAAAATCAGAACTGAACAAAGAGAAATGAATGATTCCTTGAGACATCAAGAATCAATCAAGCAAAACCAAAGAAATGAAAAAATAGAAATATTTCATATCTACTTGGAAAAACAACAGACCTCGAAAATAGATTTAGGAGAGATAACCTGAGGATTATTGGACTTCCAGAAAATTATGATGAAAAAGAGCCTAGATACCATTTTACAGGAAATCATCAAAGTGAACTGCCCAGAGGTAACAGAATGAGAAGAGAAAATAGGCATTGAAAGAATTCATCAAACACCTTCTGAAAAAGACCCTAAAAACAAAACAAAACAAAACAATACAAACAAACAAACAGACACAAAAAAACTCCACAGAATATTGTGGCTAAATTTCTGAACTATCAGACTAAGGAAAAAATATTACAAGCAGCCAGGACAAACAATTCATATACCAAGGTGCTACAAAAAGGGCCACTCAAGATCTGGCTGCATCTACATTAAAGGATTGAAGAGTCTGGAATCTGATATTCCGAAAGGCAAAAGAACTTGGAATGCAGCCAAGAATAAACGACACAGCTAAGCCTAGCATTTTCTTCCAAGGAAGAAGATGGACATTTAATGAAACAGATGAATTTCATTTGTTTCTAAGGAAAAAAAAAAACAGATCTGACCAAAAATTTTGATTTCCAACCATAGGACACAAGAGAAGAAGAAAAAGGTAAAGGGAATGCTTGAGAACTGTATTTCTGTTGTGGATATACATAAATTCTACATGTATAATTTGATTTTACTTATATAACATAAAAAAGGCAAGTAGAAATGGAAAGGGGATAGTGCCAGAAAAAGGGGAAAGGGGAGATAAAAAGAGGGAAACTATATCCTACAAAGAGGCAAAGAAAACCTATCATATCTGAGGGAAATTAGAGAGGGGGAGGAATATTGTGTGAATCTTACTCTCATAAGACTTGGCTCAAAGAGAAAATAATTGACATTTTTTTTAAAGAGAATTCTCTCATTAAAAAGTGGGAGAGAAAAAGGAAAAAGGAAAAGAATAATAAGGGAAGGATACAAAAAAAAAGGGGGGGAATGGATTTTAAAGGGAGAAGGTAGGGATACTAAAGAGGATGGGGTGTGTGACTCAAGTTGGGCCCATAAGCTTAATACTGGGGAAGGGGTTTGGGGGGGGGCAAAGAGAAAAAAAAAACCCATAACGTGGGGTTAATAAGATGGCAGGAAATACAGAATTAGTAATTTTAACTGTAAATATTAATGGGATGAACTCTCCCATTAAGGAGAGGCAGATAGTAGATTGGATCAGAAGTCAGAACCATATAATATGTTGTTTACAGGAAACACATTTAAACACATTTAAAGCATGGATATATATACAGAGTAAAGGTAAAAGCTGGAGCAGAATCTATTATGCTTCAGATGAAGTCAGGAAAGAAGGGGTAGCCATCCTTATCTCAGATCAAGCAAAAGCAAAAATCAATCTAATTAAAAGAGATAAAAAGGAAACTATATCCTGCTAAGTCAATGAAGCAATATCAATACTAATCCTATATGCACCAAATGGTATAGCATCTAACTTCCTAAAGGAGAAGTTAAGAGAGTTACAAGAAGAAATAGACAGCAGAACTATAATAGTGGGAGACCTCAACCTTGGACTCTCAGAATTAGATAAATCAAACCACAAAACAAATAAGAAAGAAATTAAAGAGGTAAAGAGAATATTAGAAAAATTAAGTATGATAGATCTTTAGAGAAAACTGAATGAAAATAGAAAGGAGTGTACTTTCTTCTCAGCATTTCTTGGAACTTAAACAAAAATAAAGACATAAAGATCTCAAAATTAAATGCAGGAAGATAGAAATAGTAAATGCTTTCTTTTCAGATCACAATGCAATAAAAACTACACTCAACAAAAAGTTAGGGGTAAACAGACCAAAAAGTAATTGGAAACTAAATAATCTCATCTTAAAGAATGATTGGATGAAACAGCAAATTATAGACACAATTAATAATTTCACTCAAGATAATGACAACGATGAGACATCACACCAAAATTTGTGGGATGCAACTAAAGTGGTAATATGGGGAAATTTTATATCTTTAGAGGCTTACTTGAATAAAATAGAGAAAGAAAAGATCAATGAATTGGGCTTGCCACTTAAAAAACTAGAAAAAGACCAAATTAAAAATCACCAAACAGATACTAAACTTGAAATTCTAAAATTAAAAAGAGAAATTAATAATATTGAAAAAAAACAACTATTGAATTAATAAATAAAACTAAGAGCTGGTTCTATGAAAAAAAACAATAAAATAGATAAAACTTTTTGGTAAATCTGATTAGAAAAAGGAGAGAGGAAAATCAAATTGTTAGTCTTACAAATGAAAAGGGGGATCTTTCCACCAATGAAGAGGAAATTAGAGCAATTATAAGGAGTTACTTCACCCAACTTTATGCCAATAAATTTGATAACCTAAGTGAAATGTATGACTACTTCCAAAAATATAGACTTCCCGGATTAACAGAGGAAGAAGTAAATTGCTTAAATAGTCCCATTTTAGAAAAAGAAATAGAACAAGCTATTAACCAACTTCCTAAGAATAAATCCCCAGGACCAGATGGATTTACATGTGAATTCTACCAAACATTTAAAGAACAACTAACTCCGATGCTATATAAACTATTTGAAAAAATAGGGATTGAAGGAGTCGTACCAAATTCCTTTTATGACACAGACATGGTACTGATACCTAAACCAGGTAGATCGAAAACTGAGAAAGAAAACCATACACCAATCTCCTTAATGAATATTGATGCTAAAATCTTAAATAAGATATTAGCAAAAAGACTTCAGAAAATCATCCCCAGGATAATTCAATATGATCAAGTAGGATTTATACCAGAAATGTAGGGTTGGTTTAATATTAAGAAAACTATTAGTATAATTGACTATATTAATAATTAAATTAACAAAAACAATATGAGAAACCACTACACACCTGTCAGATCGGTTAAGATGACAGGAAAAGATAATGTAAATGTTGGAAGGGATGTGGGAAAACTGGGACACTGATATATTGTTGGTGGAACTGTGAATAGATCCAAACCTTCTGGAGAACAGTTTGGACCTATGCTCAAAAAGTTGTCAAACTCTGAATACCCTTTGAGCCAGGTACTATGGGGCTTATATTATACCAAAGAGATCTTAAAGGAGGGAAAACTGTTTGTGGTAGCACTCTTTGTAGTGGCAAAAAAAAAAAAAAAAAAACAAAAAAAACAAAAACTGGAAAGTGAGTGGATGCCCATAAATTGTAGAATAGCTGAATAAATTATTGTATATAAATGCTATTGAGTATTGTTCTGTTAGAATCAATTAGCAGGATGATTTCAGAGAGGCATGAGGAGATTTACTGATGCTGAGTGAAATGAGCAGAAGCAGGAGATCATTATACGTGGCAATAAGAATATACAATGATCAATTCTGATGGATGTGGTTCTCTTCAATAATGAGAATATTCAAGCCAATCCATTTGTTCAGTGATGAAGAGAGTCATCTACACCCAGAGAGAGGACCATGGGAGCTGAATGTGGACCACAACATAGCAATCTCTCTCTTTCTGTTGTTGTTTACTTGCATTTTCTGTTTTCCCAGTTTTTTTTTTTTTCTTCTTGATCTGATGTTTCTTGTGCAGCAAGATAAGTGTACAAATATGTATACATATATTAAATTTAATATGTGTTTTAACATATTTAACATATATTGGACTGCCTGCCAGCTAGAGGAGGGGGTAGAAAGAGGGAATAATTTGGAGCAAAAGGATTTGCAAGGGTCAATGTTGAAAAAATTACCCCTGCATATGTTTTGTAAATAAAAAAAGTTTAGAAAGAAAGAAATTTACTACCTGAAACTAGGAAAAATACTTTGTCTGAGATTTAGTTTATTTATTTAAAAATTATGATAATGATAAGAATAGTACCCTCCTGATAGAGTGATTGTTAGGCTCTAATGAAATAATAGAGTACCTCAGCAAGCAGTGATTCTCAAACTTTTTAAATAGGGAGCCAGTTCAAGATCCCTCAGACTGTTGGAGGGCCAGACTATAGTAAAAAACAAAACAAAACAAAACAAAACAAAACAAAACAAAACAAACAAACAAAAAAACTCACACTCTGTCTCCTCCCCTCAGCCCATTTGCCATAACTAAAAGATCCAATAGTTACTGAGTAACAACAAAATCATTATTGACCTTATTTCTATAGCTCAGATTCTTGAGTTAATTCCTTTTGCATTCCTCTTTTCTACTAATGTTATTACCCAAATCAATTAATAGGGAATGTTCCATAAATTCAGCTGGGGGCCCCAGGAATCATTGAGACTAATGCAAGAAAATCCACTGCTCAAGTTGGGGTAGAGTGGGAAGACCAGAGAGTTCTTTACTTAGAGTGAAGCCATTAGTGATAGGAAGGCTGCAGTCATCTTAGTACTTCTTTGTTTAGTTTAGTTTTGTTGTTTGTTTGTAACTAGTCATTAAACTTGATACTTGAAGAATGATTATGGTATTGGGCACATGATTCTGAATTTGAGCAATTCTAAGAAAAGCCCCAGGCATTTCAACAGAGTTTTAGTTAAACCTCAGGAAGTCATTAGCTTAGACTAACCCTGGATAAAAATATCCAAGGGACAAAAGTGCCAGAAAACACACATCAACTCCTACTTTCTTCTTGTCAATAATCAATTTTCATTCAAAAATAAGTTTATTAAGCATCTACTCTAGGGTTAGAATTCCTGATTTGCCCTAATGACAATGGTTCTTGAAACATTTGAAAAATACTACTTAGTAACACTGAACTGTAGAAACTGGAACAAATCTGCCTCAGTGAAAAAGCCAACTTTGCAGCAGGCCCAAACCTCATAAATTCAGTGGCATGATGAAAAAGAAACCATTTCCTGCAGTGCTGTCTGAGTTGCTCTGATACAATCACAGCAAATATAAGTCTCTTATACTGATTATATCCCTCCCTATTTTAAATTCTGCATCAGAAAAAGTAAATGCCTTCAGGTTGCTTTGTTCATCTACTAATGGAGAAAGCAATCTAAAAATCAACATATCAAGATGATTTTTATGTGTATAAATTCCTTGAGAAGTTGTAATAATAATAATAATAATAATAATATCCTTGATCTCTATAGACTTGTTATTCTGCAGTCCCCAGCATAATACCTTGCATGTAGTAGACATAATTAAACAATCTTGAATTAATGAATTTTGAAGGATTTCAAAAAGCTATACTAAAGGTAACTCCCTGGACTTCTTGGGGAAAGGGAGTGCAGAGATGTGTATCCACTTTTTTTTTCAGCAAGTCTTCTAAGCACTGTTTATAATGAGAGAAAACAAAACAAAACAAAATGACTGATTAAAGCTACACGGAGACTTTAGAATGTAAAAATAATAATCAAAACTGGAGCTAACTCAGAATCTCTGGAGAATATAGTAATTTTTGCAAAAAAATGTGCTGTCAGTCCACTTAATGAACAATCACTGGGGCTACAGGTTTCTCATGTCATCTAAAGCTCCTCTAACCTTTACTTTGTTACTAACTTATTATTGGACAATTCATTTCCTCTGTTGTTGATTTTCTTTATTTGTAAAATAAGAGGATTGCACTGCAGTATCTTTAATGGCCTTTCCAAACCTGAAAGTAAATTATTTTAGAAGTTCAATGCATTTCTGGCAAAAGAACCCTCTCTTTCCTTCTGCCCCTCCCCCACTGAAAATTTAATAAATTACTTTAGAATAGTAATGACTGCATGTGATGTAGTATGGGGGCATTGAAAAATCATAGAAGAGCAGAAAGGGAATGACCCTGAGACCACACTTTTCAATTCACACCTGAAAAACATACCCTCTATATCCAAAAAACATGCAGTCAACTAATCTCTGTTTCTAATGAGCAGAATCCCACTTTCTACCTGCTAAGGCACTCCATTTCATTCCTCAATAGATTTAGTATTAAGAAATCTTGTTTTATAGTAAGCTCTTACCTGTTCTCAGGAACAAATTAGCACAGTTGTAATTCTTCTATATAATATAATAAGTATAAATATTTAAATTATTTATTATATCTTCCCAAGTCTTTTCTTCTTCAGGCTAAATATTTCAGTTTATTTAAACTGATTCTCATATGAAGTGAACTTGAATCCGTAAAACATCATAGTAAAGATGCTAGTTTCTTTCTCTTTACCTTATCTATCTAACTTATATATCTAATATATAAATGTCCTTTAATATCATTAATGTTCATCTGCATGTAACAACTGTACATATGATGGGTAGGTAAGAAGGAAGGCAATTCTTTCCCCGTATGAAATGATCACAGTACTTGACTTCTTTAGACCTCCATTTCATCATCTATAAGAGGAAAATAGAATTGGATTAGGCCATGTTTAAAGTTTTTTCCTATCTTGATACCTTGCTTTCTCTTTCCAAAATTGAATCTAACAATATCCTTTATTTTCTAATATCTACACAGTACTGTGTCCTTTAAACTCAAACATTGAACCCTTGTAATACATTTTTGACTCCTGCTTATGTATTGTTGCACTATATGAGAAAAAGTCACTCACATCGATTGACTGCCTAATCCACATATTGAGGTTTACCTACTCTTAACTGGTTCTTCATTGTCTAAAACAATCCTTTTACTATTTCTTAATGGATTTATAATTGTGTGCTTGTCAATGGCCATTCCACTCTCCCATTGCCTCCAAACCTCCTATGCCCACCCTTTTCTTTGTTATAGATTAATATATCTTGTCCCATGTTTTACTGAGAAAATAATCTATTTATCATTTGCTCTTTTCTCCTTTATTCCACTGCACAAGATCTGTTGTGTTCATTCTTCTTTCTACTTTTTCTCTAAACTGTCTTGATTAAGTAGACCTCTTCTCCAAGATCAATCTCTATATTTGTACTCTTGATCATTTTCATTCCCATCTCATTTGGAAGTGTCCCCACAATCACTTGTTCCCCTTTAATCTTCAATATCTTTCTATCTATTGGTTCCCTTTCTGCTGCCTACAAACATGTAGAGCCCTTCCTTCCACATCCTTAAAAAATAGCTTTTCATTTGACCTATAGCTATAACTTTCTCCTCTCTACTTTAGAGAAACTCTTAGCAAAAGCTATATATGAAAAACTTCTACTTCCTCTCTTTTCACTAACATTTAATTTTTTTCTTTTTCTGTGACATTAACAATTCATCAATGAACACAATTTTTTAATAAAGCTTTTTATTTACAAAACATTGCATGGGTAATTTTTTAGCACTGATCCTTGCAAAACCTTCCATTCCAAATTTTCCCGTCCTTCTCTCTGCCCCCTTTCCTAGCTGGCAAGTAGTTCAATACATGTTAAATATGTTAAAATATATGTTAAGTCCAATGTATGTATATGTATTTATACAGTTATCTTGGTGAACAAGAAGAATCAGATCAAGAAGGAAAAAAAACTGGGAAAGAAAACAAAATGCTAGCAAACAACAACAGAAAGAGTGAGAATGATATATTGTGGTCCACATTCTGTTCCCATGGTTCTCTCTCTGGGTATAGATGGCTCTCTTCATCACTGAACAATTGGAATTGGCTTGAATCTTCTCATTATTGAAGAGAGTCATGTCCATTAGAATTGATCATCATATAGTCTTGTTGCTGGGTATAATGATCTCCTAGTTCTGCTCATTTCACTTAGCAGGAGTTCATGTAAGTCTCTCCAGGCCTCTCTGAAATCATCCTGCTGATTGTTTCTTATAGAAAAATAATATTCCATAACATTCATATACCATAACTTATACAACCATTCTCCAATTGTTGGGCATCCACTCAGTTTCCAATTTCTTGTCACTACAAAAAAGGGCTACTACAAACATTTTTTCCATATGTGGGTCCCTTTCTCTCCTTTAAGATCTCTTTGCTGGGTCAAAGGGTATGCACAGTATGATAACTTTTTCAACATAATTCCAAATTGCTCTCCAGAAAGGTTGGATGTGCTCACAGTTCCACCAACAATGTATCAGTGTCCCAATTTTTCCACATCTCCACAACATTCATCATTATCTTTTCCTGACATCTTAGCCAATCTGAGAGATGTGTAATTGTATCTCAGAGTTGTCTTAATTTGCATTTCTCTAATCAGTAGTGATTTGGAGTACCTTTTTAGAGGACTACAAATAGTTTCTGTTTCTTCATCTGAAAATTGTCTGTTCATATCCTTTGACAATTTATCATTTGGAGCATGGTTTGAATTCTTATTAATTTGAGTCAATTTTCTCTATATTTTAGAAATGAGGCCTTTACCAGCACCTTTAAATGTAAAAATGTTTTCTCAGTTTATTATGTTTTCCCAGTTTATAAACACAAAAATTTAAATATGAAAAATGAGGAATATTTTTAAAAGTAATTTATAAAGTATTACATAATTATTCCCTAATTATTTGGCATAAATATTGTATTTGACTGATATGATATTTAACATATATTAGTGAAGTTTTCAAATATTACAGCTTAAAATTGAACTTCACTTTTTGGAATAACTGTGTAATAGGGCTTAATTCTATATAATACATGTGCACATATATATATATCCATATGCATATATATATATATATATATATATATATATATATATATATATATATATATACTCCCATGGATATATATTATATAAAATTTTATAAGGTAGTAATACAATTGTATCTGTATCTTCTTTACTCTTCTTGTTTTAATCTATTCATTGAATATATATGTATGTGTATATGCATATATACATATATGTATCTAAAATGCACACATACATATATTTTATTGATGTTCTTTTTACTTCTTCTTTTTTCTTGTTATTCAATAATATTTCCTAATCCTGGTAGAAATACTAATTTGTAACAAAGAGACAACATTTACCAAAACAATTTAATATATAGCCCATGTCCCAGAATGCAAACTTTAATTTGAAGCTGGAGACTCCAATCACAGTAATTCTCTCACCTCTCAATCTCATCCATTATGGCTTCTAATCTAGTTATTCCCTTGAAATTACTCTTTCCAAAATTACCAGTATTAGCTTAATTGTCAAATCCGATGTTCTTTTCTCAGTCCTCATATTTCTTGACATTGTTGAGATATTTGCCTCTTTACTAATCACTTTTATTTTTTGCATTTCTGATTTTTATTTCATTGACTTTATACCTATCTGAATATTTCTTCTCAGCTTCCTATCCTCTGTAATCATAGATAATCTATTCTACCAACTATGGTTGTCTTCCAATGCTCTGTCATAATATGTCTTCTATTCAGTCAATGTTCTTTTGCTTCATGTCTTTCTCAGGATCCAGTGCCTCATTTCTTAATTTTAGGTAGATAAACACTAAGTCTACATATTCAGCCCTGATTTTTCCTGAGTTTTAAGTCCTACCCCACTAACTGATTTTTATACATTTATCATTAGATGACATAAATATCTCAAACTAATTATTTCTTTTTTATTTTTAAAATTTTATTTTTATTATTAATGCTTTTTGTTTTCAAAACATATGCATGGATAATTTTTCAATATTTATCCTTGCTTAGACTTGTCTTCCAAATTTTCCTTTCCTTCCCCCCACCCCCTCCCCTAGAAGACAAGTAATTCAACAAATGTTATACATGTTAAAATATATGTTAAATCCAATATATGTAAACATATTTGTACAATTATCTTGCTTCACAAGAAAGAACAGAGCAAAAAGGAAAGAAAATGAATAAGAAAATAAAAAGCAAATGAGCAACAACAAAAAGAGTGAGAATGTTATGTTATGAGTCACATTCAGTTCCCATTGTCCTCTCTCTGGGTGTAGATAGTTCTTTTCAACACAAGATCATTGAAACTGACTTCAATTATCTTATTGTTGGAAAGAAACTCATTATTTCTCAAATAATATTATGTTCTTTCCCTAAAAAGAAATGTACCCTTCTCCCAATTTCCTTCTTTGTTTGTAAAAAAAAAAAAAAAAAATCATCCTTCAAGGTACCCAGAACTAATCATTTCCAACCCTTCCCTTACTTCACTCAGTATTTCTCATTAGTTTTCAAATGTAGAGAATTTTATGTCTACATGTCTCTTACATTTATCCTCTTATCTTTATTTTTACAGCCACCACTCTAATTTGGCCCTCATCTCTTACCTGTATAATTTTTAATTATCTTCTAATTTGTCTCCTTGACTTCTCTTTTATATTTAATCTAAACTCCCTCAACCTCAACAACTGCCAAGTTGATATTTTTAAGCAAGTTTGACCATACCTTTCCTCTGGTCAAAAAGCTTTAAGGGATTTTGTACTTTTTTTTAGGGGAAAAATTAATTCTGGTTTGATATTTAAAAATTCTCATATGCAAACTCTACCCTATTTGTGAATATATTACAAAGTTCCAGGAGAGGAGCCAAGATGGCAGAGTGAAGCCAGGAAATTGCTCAAGTTCTCCCATTTTCCCTTGAAAAGAAACTAAGCCTCTGAACAGAATTTGATGGAATGTAACCACTCTGTAGCTCAAGAGAGATTGGATGAACTTCAAGAAAGATCAGTCTCACTAGGGTGAAAGTGTTCAGCCCAACTTGGACAGAGTCTAGGAAAGCCAGTGAGAGAGTTTTAATCGTAGAGATCAGCAACTGAGACCTTCAGATCTAGCTTAGTAATAGAGCAGAACAGTGGGGTAGCATCCATTCTCAGCTTAGGTAAAGCTACCTTTGCTGTGAGCAAGACATCAAACACATGGGGCTGCTGTGCTCAAAGCCAAAGCTCAGAGCTGCACAGAGACTTTGCACAGTGCCTCCTTTTCCCCAGGTGCACAGTTTGGCAACAAAAGTCACAAAAGAGGAAATACAAAAAGAGAAAGGAAAGCTATTATGGAGACAGAGAAGAGCAAAACACCAATTCATAAGATAACAAAATGTCCACAAAAGAAATCTCAAAGAGTGGCATAAATTGGTTTCAAGCCCAAAGAGGTTTCTTGGAAGATTTTAAAAGGCAAATGAGAGAGGTAGAAGAAAAAATGAGAAAATAAATGTTTGCAAAAGAGAGTCAACAGTTTGGAAAGAGAAGGGGAAAAATGACTGAAGAAAACAATTCCTTAAAAATAAAATTGGCCACATGCATTAAAAATCCACTGGAGGAAAAAAAAAAACACCTTGAAAAGTAGAAATAATCAAATAGAAAATAATTAAATAGAATCCAAAAAAAAATATGATTGATAGAACTCTAGAGAAAATTGAATGAAGAAAGAAAGAAATATACAGTCTATGTCACTTATACAAAAATTGACAATGTATTAGGGCACAAAAAGATCACAACCAAATGCAGAAAGGCAGAAATAATAAATACTTCTTTTTCAGAGCATGACATAGTAAAATTATATTCAATAAGGGCCAGGAAAGGTACATTAAAAACTAATTGGAAATTAAAGAATCCAATTCTAAATAATGAGTGGTTCAAATGAATCGCAGAAACTAATTGCAATACCATACCTAAAACTCTATTATAAAGCAGCATAGCAAAAGATGATGATAAATGTGTAAGGGTATGTGGGAAAACTGGGTTATCAGTGCATTGTAGGTGGAGTTGTGTGTGCTTGGGGAAGACGGTTTGCTTGTATCTCTACAGATGGAGAAGGAAGCCATATTTGCCTTGTTCATCAAAGAGAGAGGAAACAATGAAACAAAAGAAAGGAGGAGATGTAAGTTTCTGGCCCTGCATAGTTAGTTGTGAACTAAACCACTCATTCTTGAGATCAATTTGGAACTGTGACCAAAGAGTTATAAAACTGTGCATATCCTTTGATCTAGCAAATGCTACTCCTGAGAAAATCATACAAAGGAAAGGAATCACAAGTTCAAAAATGTATGTAGCAGCTCCTTTTGTGGTGGCAAAGAATTGGAAAATGAGTAGATGTTCATCACTAGGGAAATGGCTGAAAACATTATGTTATATGAAACTAATGGAATATTATTATTCTATGAAAATGATGAACAAGATGATTTTAGAAAGGCCTGGAAAGTTTTACTTGAACTGATTCTGAGCAAAATAAGCAGAACCTGGCATGCATTATACACAGTAACAGTAAAAATGTGTGATGATCAAGTATGAAAGACTTGGTTCTTCTCAGCATTTCAGTAATTGAACGCAATTCCAATAAAATTTGGATAAAAAAAAAAATGCCATCTGCCTCCAGAAAGAGAACTATTGAGATTGAATGTAAATCAACACATACTATGTTCACTATTTTAAAAGTGTTTTTCTCTCATTATTTCTCTCTTTAGTTCTTATTTTTCTCTCCCAACATGATTCCTCAAGAAACATGCATTTAAATAATTAATATACATATAGAAACAGAAAAAATGAAACAATTAAAATGGATTCATTATACTTTACTTTTCTTCTTGCACTCTATATTATAGTAAAAATGACCTCCTTACTCTTTCCTATGCATAGTATTTCCTCTCCTGTCTCTAAGGCATTTTGTGAAATTGTCTCTCAGGCTTCAATTAATTGAGGGAACTCCCTTCACTGAAGTAAGTTGATGTTTTGATTGCAGTATGAGAGAATTGGATGGGACAGTGGATAGAGTATGGGTCTTGGAAACAAAATGAATCTTTTTTGAGTTCCAGGCTCAGAGACTTAACTGGTTGTATGATCCTGGGCAAATCATTTAACTGTTTGCCTCAATTGCTCACTTAAAAAAAAAAAAAAAAAAAAAAAAAAAAAAAAAAAAAAAAAAAAAAGCTGGAGAAAGACATGACAAAATACTTCAATTTCTTTACCAAGAAAGCCCTATATGGTGTCATAATGATTTGGATGCATCTGAAATGACTGAACAACAACCAAAAAAGTTGAGAGAAAAGCTGAATCCCTTGCTGTGTTAAGGGACTTGTCTATGTTCCTATAGCTAGTATGTTTCTAAGGCTAGCCCTTTTCATTACACCATTCTGCTTTTATCTCTGTTTCTCTTCTTTCTGCCTATCTCTTAAGCATGAAATGAACTTTTATAACTACCACTTTCTTTAAAGATGACTTTAAAAAGACTTTAAAGATGCCTTTAAAGTCTAATCTTTGAGCTACTTCCTCCATGAAGCCTATCCTACTCAATTCCTCTGTATTTTTTCCCTGTTTATTCTATTCTCTATCTGCTTGTAATCTGACCTCACTGAAAAATGTTTTGCAACTGGCCATCTCCTCTCCCTTTTGGCTATCACCCTCACCCTTTCCTCTTCCTCTCTTGCTTTGTTCCAAGATAAGATAATTTCCATATCAAAATCCTGTGTATTTGTTAGTACTTCTTTGAAACAATTCCAAAGAGAAGTATCCCTTTAGAGGGAGGACTCTGGAAAGGTGGTGAAGTAGTGTAGAGGGCTGAAACTTCAAAAAGTTATGATTCAATCAGATAACCAAGCACTTAAAACTAATTACCTATTATCTGTAAGACAATGGCTCTATATACATATTTAGATGAGATGGTGATGTGATGGCTCTCCTCACCATTGGTGCTTGCTGAATGTTTGGTGATGAGATGCAGGGAGGGAGAGAGAAGCCAGGTAGCAGGACTAGGAGGAGAGAAGTTGTAGGCTTTGGACTCCAGAAACTAGGATACATCTTTGGGAAGCCTCACAGCAGTTTGTCTGCCTCCTTCACTTCTCCCCCTAAAGACCCAGAATTTTGATTTATCCTAACTCTGGCTGACCCTGAAGCCCTCAAGGGAGCTAGCTGGTACTTTACAGAGTAGGCTCTGCCATCTGCCAACCCCAGTAAAGGTGCTTACATGTTAGTGTAATAATCTTTTGTTTAAAAAAAAATGGAACAGCAAAGAAGAAAGAACCCCGCTATTGTAACATATTATGGGAATAGGAAAGACTGTAATTTATCTTCAGAAAAGAACATTTTGTCAAAAAAAAAAAAAAAAAAAAAAAAAAAGCTTCTACTTCCAAAGAGTTAAATGAAATGGCTCTCTGCCCAGAGAGAATTTATAGAATGCAAAATGAAATTTCAAAAATCAAATGAGAGACAATGAGGAAAAACTAAAGGAAAAAAATAAAACCATCTAAGACAAACTAGAAGACTATGGGGGAAAAAATTAACCAATTAGAAAAGGAGTTACAGAATCTCAAAAATGAAAATAACTTTGAAAATTAGATCTAGGAAGGGGAAGCCAGTGAAGCTGAGAGACCAAAAAATAACAAAACATATTATAAAGAATAAAAAAATAGAACAGAATGTGAAACATCTCATAAGAAAAATAGCAGATCTGGAGAACAGAATAAGAAGATAAAGCATAACAATAATTGGACTGCCAGAAAGCTGTGACCAAAAAGAGAATCTCAACATAATAATGCAGGAAATAATCCTGGAGTGATAGAACATGAGGGGAAAGTAGAAATAGAAAAAAATCCATATATCACCACCTTAAAGAGATCCTTAGTAGAAAACACATAGGATTATTATTACCAAATTTCAAAACCCTCAGATCAAAGAGAAAGTTTTGCAAAAAACAGTTAAAATATGCTGGAGCTATTTAATTTCTTATAGAATAATAATGTTCCATAACATTTAAATTTCATAACTTATGTAGCCATTCCCCAATGTGCAGTTCCTTGCCACTACAAAACAAAAACAAAAACAAAAAAAAAAACACTGCCACAAACATTTTTGCACATGTGGGTGCTTTTCCATTTTTTTTTTTTTTTTAATAAATGCTTTGGGATATAAGCCTAGTGAGATACTGCTCAATCAAAGATTTTGCACAGTATGATAGCCCTCTGGGCATAATTTCATATTGTTCTCCAGAATGGATAGATCAATTCCTAATTCAACCCAAAATATGTTAGTCTTTTGGTTTTCCAACATTCAACATTTTATGATTTTTTGTGTGTGTCATCTTAGCCAATCTGAGAGATATGAGATGGTACCTCAAAATTGTCTTAATTGTACTTCTCTGATCAAGAGTGAGCTAGAGCATCTTTTCATATGAATAGAAATGGTTTCAGTGTCTTCATCTGAAAACTATCTATTCATATCTTTTGACCATTTATCAACTTTTATTCTTATAAATTTGAATCAATTATATATTTTAGAAATTAGGTCTTTGATGACACAGAAAGATAATGAGCAATGTTGGAGGGGATGTGGGAAAACAGGAACACTGATACATTGTTGGTGGAATTGTGAATACATCCAGCCATTCTGGAGAGCAATTTGGAACTGTGTTCAAAAAGTGGTCAAACTGTGCATACCCTTTGACCCAGCAGTGTTACTACTGGGCTTATATCCCAAAGAGATCTTAAAGAAGGGAAAGGGACCTATATGTGCAAGAATGTTTGTGGCCGCTTTCTTTGTAGTGGCCAGAGGCTGGAAACTAAGTGGATGCTCATCAATTGGAGAATGGCTGAATAAATTGTGGTATATGAATATTATGGAATATTATTGTTCTGTAAGAAATGACCAACAGAATGATTTCAGAAAGGCCTGGAGAGACTTTCATGAACTCATGCTGAGCGAAATGAGAAAGACCAGGAAATCGTTGTATACTTCAGCAACAATACTACATGATGATCAATTCTGATGGATGTGGCCATTTTCAACAATGAGATGAACCAAATCAGTTCCAATAGAGCATTAATGAACTGAACCAGCTAATACCCAGAAAAAGAATTCTGGGAGATGACTATGAACCACTACATAGAATTCCCAATCCCTCTATTTTTGTCCGCCTGCATTTTGGATTTCCTTCACAGGCTAATTGTACACTATTTCAAAGTCCAATTCTTTTTGTACTGCAAAACAACTGTTTGGACATATATACATATATTGTATTTAATTTGTATTTTAACATATTTAACATGTATTGGTCAACCTAACATCTGGGATGGGGGAAGGAGGGAAAAATTAGAACAAAAGGCTTGACAGTTGTCAGTGTTGTAAAATTACCCATGTATATATCTAGTAAATAAAAAACTATTAAAAAAATTGCATCTTAAAAAAATAAGTCTTTTTCAGAACCCTGGGATGTAATTTCCCCCCCAGTTTACTGGTTCCATTCCAATGTTGTTTGCATTGATTTCGTTTGTACAAAACCTTTTTAACTTAATATAATCAAAATTATCCCCTTTTATGTATGGTACAACCAGGCCACCTTCATTTGCATTTTAAAAATTAATTCCCATGAAATTCTTGATATTTTGTTCTTCCAGACAAGCTTTATTATCATTTTTTTTCAACTCTGTAAGATAATTTCTTGATAGTTTGATTGATTTGGCACTGAATAAGTAGATTATTTTAGGCAGAATTTTTATTTTTATTATATTAGCTACACATAAGCACTTGATATTTTCCAATTGATTATATCTAATTTTATTTGCGTGGAACACATTTTGTAATTGTTATAGTTACTGAATTTCTCTTGGCAGGTAGACTCCCAAATATTTTATATTGTCTACAATAATTTTACATGAAATTTCTATTTGTATTTCTTGCTACTGGACTTTGTTGGCAACATATAATAATGCTGGTGATTTATGTGAATTTATTTTGTATCCTGAAATTTTGCTAATATTCTTAATTATGTCTAATGATTTTTAGTTGATTCTCTTAGATCCTTTAAGTTTACCATCATATCATTGCAAAGAGTAATAATTTGTTTCCTAATTACCTATTCCAATTTCTTTATTTTTTTCTTCTCTTATTGTGAAAGCTAACATTTCTAATACAATATTGAATAGTAATGGTGATGAGGGAAACCTTGTTTATTGGGATCTTATAGGAAATGGTTCCAATTTATCTCCATTACATGTGATGCTTGCTGAATGTTTAAAATAAATGCTACTGATCACTTTAAGGAAAACTCTACTAATTTCTATAATTTCTAGTGTTTTTAATATGAATTAATTTTGGATTCTGTCAAATGTTTTTTTTTTGCATCTATTGAAATAATCATTTGATTTATTGGGGAGGTTATTGCTATTGTCAATTATGTTAATTTCCTAATATTGAACCAGCCTTAGTGTATTATCCTGTGGAAAATGCACTCTATTCTTTTTGCTAATGTTTTATTTAAGATTTTTGAAGCAATATGCATTAGGGAAATTGGTCTATAATTTTCTTTCTCTGTTTTGTCCCTACTTGGTTTAGGCGTCAGCACCATATCTGTTTCATAAAAGGCTTTTGGTAGGACTCCAACTTTCTCTACTTTTCCAAATAGTTCACATAATATTGCAATTCAAATGTAAATCTATTTAGTACTGGAGATATTTGTGAGGGAGTTGACCAATAGCTTATTCAATTTCCTTTTCTAAAATGGGGACTACTTAAGTAATATATTTATTCCTTTTTAAACCTGAGTAGGCTATATTTTTGTAAATATTCATCCTTTTCACTTAGAGTATAAGATTTATTGGCATACAGTTGGGCAAAATAGTTCCTAATTATTGCTCTAATTTCTTCTTTATTGGTGGAAAATCCATCCTTTTCATTTTTGATACTGACATTTTGATTTTCTTCTTTCCCTTTTCTAATCAAATTAAGTAACAGTTTAGCTATTTTGTTGCTTATTTTATAAAACCAACTCTTAGTTTTGTTTATTTGTTCATAGTTTCCTTACTTCCAATTTAATTAATCTCCCCTTTTAAGTTCAGAATTTCAAATTTGGTATTTAATTTGAGGTTTGTAATTTGTTCTTTTTCTAGTTCTTTTAGACGCATGCCCAGTTCATTGATCTTCTCTTTCCCTATTTTATGCAAATATAGAGAGATATAGAGCTTCCCCTAATAATTGCTTTGATTGTATCCCATAAATTTTGGTATGTTGTCTCATTATTGTCATTCTCTTGAATAAAGTTATTGATTCTGTCTAAAATTTATTCTTTCTTCTGTTCATTCTTTAGGATGGGATTATTTAGTTTTCAATTTATTTTGGTATATTTTCCCTAGCCCTTTATTGCATGCAAGTTTTATTGTATCATGATTTGAAAAAGATTCATTTACAATTTTTGCCTTTCTTTATTTTATAATGAGTTTCTTATGCCCTTATCCATGGTCAAATTTTGTGTAGGTTCCATGTATCACAAGAAAAAAAAATATTCCTTTGTGTCCCCATTGGATTTTATGCAAAAGTATATAATACCTAATTTTTCTAACATTGTTTTTTCATCTCATTAACTTCTTCCTTGTTTATTTTGTTGTTTGATTTATGTAGCTCTGATAGAGTGAAGTTGAGATCCCTCACTAGTATAGTTTTGTTGTCTATTTCTTCCTGCAGCTCTCTAACATCTCCTTTAGGACACTGGATGCCAAACCCCTTGATGCATATTTGTTTACTATTGATATTACTTCATTATCTATGGACTTCTTTGGTAAGATGTAGTTTCCTTTCTTTTCTCTCATGAGATCTATTTTTTGATTTCACTTGATCTGAGATCAAGATTGCTACTCCTGCTTTTGTTTTTACTTCAGTTGAAGCATAATAGATTCTGCCTTTTACCTTTACTCTATAAGTATCACTCTGCTTTACATGTGTACATCATATTGTAGAATGCTGGCTTTTTTTAATCTAGTCTGCTATCCACTTCCATTTTTTGGGAGAATTCGTCCCCCTTTTGTTCACAGGTAAAATTAAACTCTATATTTCCCACCATCTTATTTTCCCCAAGTTATTCTTTACTCTTTCCTTTTCTCCTTCCCCCCATTGTTTTTTTCTGACCACAACCTCCCTCAAACAGCCATACCCTTTTACAGTCCCTCCTCCTTTATCATTCCTTTCCCTCTCTACTTTTGTTCTCCATTGTATTAGCCTCCCCCTTTCCTGTTTCTTTTCATCTCCTACTTCCTTATAGGGTAAGACAATTTTCTCTATAGAGCTAAATATATTTGATATGCTCTCTTTGAGACAAATCCAAGGAAATTAAGATTCACACAATGCTCATCCCTCTCCTTTCTCTCAAATGTAATATGATTTTATGCCTCTTCCTCTTTTTCTAGTACAATCCCTTTTCCACATCTAACTTCTTTTTTATTTCATCACAATAATGTCAAATTATACTTATAAACTCTCAGTATAGTGATACAGTTTTCGTGAATTAAACTTATTACCTTTCCATATAGGAATGTAAACTTTTTAACTTTTAAAGAAAGTTTTTTGTTTCTTTTTTATCTTTTTATGCTTCTCTTACTTTCTGTGTTTGAAGATCAATTTTTCTCTTCAGCTCTGTTTTTTTCATTGAAAATACTTGAAATTGGGGCAACTAGGTGGTGCAAGTGGATAGAGCACCAGCCCTGAAGTCACGAGAACCTGAGTTCAATTCTGGTCTCAGATACTTATCACTTCCTAGCTGGGTGACCTTGGGCAAGTCACTTAAGCCCAATTGCCTCAGAAAAAAAGAAAAGGAAAAGAAAAGGAAAGAAATGAACAAAATGAAATTCATTTATTTCATTGAATGTCCATATTTTCCCTGTGAGATAATGCTTAATTTTGCTGGAGAGTTGATTCTTGGCTGCAATCCAAGTTTCTTTTCTCTTCTGTATATCATATTTCGGTCCCTTAGATCCTTTAAAGTGGAAGTGCTTAGTCTTGTAATCCTGATTATGGCTCCTTGACATTTGAATTGTTTCTTTCTATCTGTTTGAAATATTTTCTCCTTGATCAGATAATTCAGAAATTTAGCTCTGTTATTCTTTGGTATTTTCATTTTGGGGTCTCTTTCAGGAGGTGATAGGTGAATTCTTTCAGTGGCTTTTTTACTATCTTCTTCTAGAACATTAGGGCAGTTTTCCTTTTTATTTCATCATGTTTTTCAGGTAGTGCAATAGTTCTTAGATTGCTTCTCCTGGATCTATTTTCTAAGCAGCTGTTTTTTTTCCAATGAAGTAATGTACATTTTCTTCTGGGTTTTTTTTTTTTTCCCATTTTGGGGGGTTTTGCTTGATTGATTCTTGATGTCTCATTGAGTCCATCACTCCCATTTGTTCAATTCTAATTTCTACTGAATTATTTTCTTCAGTTATCATTTTAAAAATTTATTTTTGCATTTAGCCTATTGAACATTTAAATGATTTATTATGTTCATTGGATTTTTTTCATTTAAAAATTCTCTTTTTCTTAAGAAGTTTTTTTCCTCCCAATTTCATGAAATCTATTTGGTAAGGAGTTATATGATTTTCTGTTTTGCTAAATCTTTTTTTTTTGTAGCAAAAAGTATGATTTTAATCTTTTTTTTAGAGCTTTTTTTTAATTTTTATTTTATTTTATAATTATAACATTTTTTTGACAGTACATATGCATGGGTAATTTTTTTACAACATTATCCCTTGCACTTACTTCTATTCAGATTTTTTCCCTTCCTCCCCCAACCCCCTCCCCCAGATGGCAAGCAGTCTTATATATGTTAAATATATTACAGTATATTCTAGATACAATATATGTGTGTGGAACTGAATTTTTTGTTGCACAGGAAGAATTGGATTCAGAAGGTAAAAATAACAGTTTACATTCATTTCCCAGTGTTCCTTTTCTGGATGTAGCTGGTTCTGTCCATCATTAATCAATTGGAATTGGATTAGCTCTTCTCTATGTTGAAGAAATCCACTTCCACCAGCATACATCCTCGTACAGTATCATTGTTGAAGTGTATAATGTTCTTCTGGTTCTGCTCGTTTCACTCAGCATCAGTTGATGTAAGTCTCTCCAAGCCTCTCTGTATTTCTCCTGTTGGTCATTTCTTATAGAACAATAATATTCCATAACATTCATATACCATAGTTTACCCAACCATTCTCCAATTGATGGACATCCATTCATCTTCCAGCTTCTAGCCACTATGAAAAGGGCTGCCACAAACATTTTGGCACATACAGGTCCCTTTCCCTTCTTTAGTAGTTCCTTGGGGTATAAGCCCAGTAGTAGTATGGCTGGGTCAAAGGGTATGCACATTTTGATAACTTTTTGGGCATAATTCCAGATTGCTCTCCAGAATGGTTGGATTCTTTCACAACTCCACCAACAATGCATCAGTGTCCCAGTTTTCTCACAGCCCCTCCAACATTCATCGTTATTTGTTCCTGTCATCTTAGCCAATTTGACAGGTGTGTAATGATACCTCAGAGTTGTCTTAATTTGCATTTCTCTGATCAATAGTGATTTGGAACACTCTTTCATATGAGTGGAAATAGTTTTAATTTCATCATCTGAAAATTGTCTGTTCATATCCTTTGACCATTTATCAAATGGAGTATGGCTTGATTTCTTATAAATTAAAGTCAATTCTCTGTATATTTTGGAGATGAGGCCTTTATCAGAACCTTTAACTGTAAAATTTTTTTCCCAATTTGTTAGTTCCCTTCTAATCTCGTTTGCATTAGTTTTGTTTGTGCAGAAACTTTTTAATTTGGTGTAATCAAAATGTTCTATTTTGTGATCAATAATGGTCTCTAGTTCTCCCTTGGACACAAACTCCTTCCTCCTCCACAAGTCTGAGAGGTAAACCATCCCATGTTCCTCCAATTTATTTATGATTTCGTTCTTTATGCCTAAATCTTGGACCCATTTTGATCTAATCTTAGTATGTGGTGTTAAATGTAGGTCCATTCCTAGTTTCTGCCATACTAATTTCCAGTTTTCCCAGCAGTTTTTGTCAAATAATGAATTCTTATCCCAAAATTTGGGATCTTTGGGTTTGTCAAAGATTAGATTGCTATTTTTATTCACTATCTTGCCCTGTGAACCTAACCTATGCCACTGATCAACTAATCTATTTCTTAGCCAATACCAAATGGTTTTGGTGACTGTTGCTTTATAATATAGCTTTAAATCAGGTACACTTAGACCACCTTCCTCTGACTTTTTTTTTCATTAGTTCCCTTGCAATTCTCGACCTTTTATTCTTCCATATGAATTTTGTTGTTATTTTTTCTAGGTCATTAAAATAGTTTCTTGGGAGTCTGATTGGTATAGCACTAAATAAATAGATTAGTTTGGGGAGTATTGTCATCTTTATTATATTCGCTCGGCCTATCCAAGAACACTGAATGTCTTTCCAATTATTTAAATCTGACTTTATTTTTGTGGCAAGTGTTTTGTAATTTTGCTCATATAATTCCTGACTCTCCTTTGGTAGATATATTCCCAAATATTTGATACTATCGACTGTTATTTTGAATGGAATTTCTCTTTGTATCTCTTGCTGTTGGATTGTGTTGGTAATGTATAAAAATGCTGAGGATTTATGTGGATTTATTTTGTATCCTGCGACTTTGCTAAAATTCTGAATTATTTCTAATAGCTTTTTAGCAGAGTCTTTGGGGTTCTCTAAGTATACCATCATGTCATCTGCGAAAAGTGACAATTTGATTTCTTCATTTCCTACTCTAATTCCTTGGATCTCTTTCTCGGCTCTTATTGCCAAGGCTAGAGTTTCTAGTACTATATTGAATAGTAATGGTGATAGTGGGCAACCTTGTTTCACTCCTGATCTTACAGGGAAAGGTTCTAGTTTATCACCATTACATATGATGTTTACTGAAGGTTTTAAATATATGCTCCTTATTATTTTAAGGAATAGTCCGTTTATTCCTATACTCTCAAGCGTTTTTAGTAGGAATGGATGTTGGATTTTATCAAATGCCTTTTCTGCATCTATTGAGATGATCATATGGTTTTTATTAATTTGATTATTAATATGGTCAATTATACTAATAGTTTTCCTAATATTAAACCAGCCCTGCATTCCTGGTATAAATCCCACTTGGTCATAGTGTATTATCCTGGGGATGATTTTCTGAAGTCTATTTGCTAATATCTTATTTAAGATTTTAGCATCAATATTCATTAAGGAAATTGGTCTATAGTTTTCTTTCTCAGTTTTCGATCTACCTGGTTTAGGTATCAGTACCATGTCTGTGTCATAGAAGGAATTTGGTAGGACTCCTTCAATCCCTATTTTTTCAAATAGTTTACATAGCATTGGAGTTAGTTGTTCTTTAAATGTTTGGTAGAATTCACCTGTAAATCTATCTGGTCCTGGGGACTTTTTCTTAGGAAGTTGGTTAATAGCTTGGTCTATTTCTTTTTCTGAGATGGGACTATTTAGACTACTTACTTCTTCTTCTGTTAATCTGGGCAAGCTATATTTTTGAAGGTATTCTTCCATTTCATTTAAGTTATCAAATTTATCGGCATAAAGTTGAGCAAAGTAGCTCCTAACTATTGTTCTAATTTCCTCTTCATTAGTGGTGAGTTCACCCTTTTCATTTTCAAGACTATCAATTTGCTTTTTCTCTTTCCTTTTTTTAATCAGGTTTACTAAGGGTTTGTCTATTTTGTTGGTTTTTTCATAAAACCAACTCTTAGTTTTATTAATTAATTCAATAGTTTTTTTACTTTCAATTTTATTAATCTCACCTTTTATTTTTTGAATTTCAAGTTTTGTGTTTGTCTGGGGGTTTTTAATTTGTTCCTTTTCTAGCAATTTTAGTTGTAAGCCCAATTCGTTGGCCCTCTCTTTCTCTATTTTATGCAAGTAGGCCTGTAGAGATATAAAACTTCCCTTTATTACTGCTTTGGCTGTATCCCACACATTTTGGTATGATGTCTCATTATTGTCATTTTCTTGGGTGAAGTTATTAATTATGTCTATGATTTGCTGTTTTACCCAATCATTCTTTAGTATAAGATTATTTAGTTTCCAATTATTTTTTGGTCTCTTTTCCCCTGGCTTTTTATTAAATGTTATTTTGATTGCATTATGGTCTGAAAAGGATGCATTTACTATTTCTGCCTTACTGCATTTGATTTTGAGGTTTTTATGCCCTAGTATATGATCAATTTTTGTATAGGTTCCATGAACTGCTGAGAAGAAAGTATATTCCTTTCAGTCTCCATTTAGCTTTCGCCAAAGATCTATCATATCAAACTTTTCTAGTATTCTATTTACCTCTTTGACTTCTTTCTTATTTATTTTGTGGTTTTTGCTAAATCTTTTTTAATGAATTTTTTCAAGTAAATTATGTGTTTCCTTTTCCAAACTCTCCTGAAAAGTTCTCATTTATTTTCCCTATTTTCTCTCTCTCTCTCTCTCTCTCTCTCTCTCTCTCTCTCTCTCTCTCTCTCTCTCTCTCTCTCTCTCTCTCTCTTCCCGCCCCCCCCACCAGGCTGGAATTAAGTGACTTGCCCAGGGCAACACAGCTAGGAAGTGTTAAGTATCTGAGGCCAGATTTGAACTCGGGTCCTCCTGAATTCAGGACTGGTCTCTATCCACTGAGCCACCTAGCTGCCCCTCTTCTATCTCTTTTTAAGATGCTTTTTGTATTTTTCCAATAGAGCTTTTTTTGAGATGGAGACCAACTCATATCACTCTCTGGGTCTTCATCTGGAAACATTTTGCCTTTAGAGTTCTCAGGCTTTGAGGTCTGTTCTTCCCTGTCTCCATAAGACTATCTATGGCTGAGCTCCTTTTGCTTCTTTTCCTCATTTTAAAATATTGATGTCTGCTTTAGGGCAAAAGTGAGATTGTCCCAAATTTCTTCCAAAGGCAATAGAAACGTCATGCTGCTCTGGGCTGTTGGCTTTCCTTTCCATGTTGTATGGGTACAGCCAAGTCCCATATTAATCTGGAATTTAAGGGCTCACCATTTGCCTATTGTAGGCAAATAGTGAGTAAGATTTCTCACAGCTACTGTGATGACTCACTGGGTCACTGTGCTGTACCTTTGCTCAGCCACTTTCCCCTTCCCCCTATACCTGATTGAAACAGAGCTTTTCTGAAGTTCTTCAAAAATATTTTCTGTTGGAAATTTGTTACACTCCAAATATTTGTGGATTCTGTCCCTCCAAAACCAGTTCAGAGGCTTGCTTTGATGTTGATCTGAGGGAAGCCAGGAAGACTTGTCTATTCTTTGACATCTTGGCTCTGTTCTCCTACAATTTTGATTTTTAAAGCATTCTTTTCCTTATAATTATTTATATTTCCTTTTATGTCACACTCATTTATCTTCCCAATTTTTCCTCTACATCTATTTTTTTGATTTTCAAAAGTTCTTTTGAGCTCTTCCATGGCCTAAGCCTAATTCTTATTCACCTTGGAAGGTTTGTGTGTAGGAGCTTTAACTATGTGATCTTCTGAGTGTGTGTTTTGATCTTCCCTATATACCAAAGTATTCCAAAATACCATAGTAGTTTTCTATGGCCAGAATCTTTTTCTGTTGTCTGCTCATTCTCCCAGGTTATTACTTGCCTTTTAACTCTTTGTTGAAGTAGGTCTTCATTTCCATTGTGGAGGGTATACTTTCCCAAGCTTTTTTCAGAACATCTTCTAGGAACCTGATAACAAGAATTTTTTTTCTTTCCTGGAACTGTTAGGGCTTTCCCTGTTCCATTGTAGATGTAAGTTCTAGTGTACTAAAGCTGGAGATTCCTTCTTCAGAGCTAATAAAGAGAATTCCTGTGAGTTAAGTCTTCCAAAAACTATTGCTACCATTGCCACCCATATCAGATTTGCTGGTTTCCCAAGGACCTTTCAATCTACTGCTTTCCTGCTGATCTAAGTTGTCTTTGGTGTCTCTAGTCTGAGAAGCATAGAACCACCAGTAGTGCTGCTGATTCAGAGACAGCAGCCCTGTTCCTGCCTTGCTGGGACTGGGCCCAGTACGGGGGGCTGTGCTGTCATGGCCTGCTGGCTGGACTCCCATCCTGGTACCATTGAAATTTTTTTTTTTTTATTTTTTTTTTTGTTTTTTTTTTTTTTATTATATATATATATATATTTTATAATATTATCCCTTGTATTCATTTTTCCAATTTACCCCCCCTCCCTCTATTCCCTCCCCCCGACGACAGGCAATACCATACATTTTACATGTGTTACAATATAGTCTAGGTACAATACATGTGTGCGAATATCACTTTCTTGTTGCACAATAAACATTAGAATCCGAAGGTACATGCAACCTGGGCAGACAGATATTAGTGCTAACAATTTTCATTCCCCTCCCAGTGTTTCTTCTCTGGGTGCAGCTACCTCTGTCCATCATTGATCAACTGGAAGTGAGTTGGATCTTCTTTATGTTGAAGATTTCCACTTCCATCAGAATACATCCTCATACAGCATTGTTGTTGAAGTGTACAGTGATCTTCTGGTTCTGCTCATTTCACTCAGCATCAGTTGATTTAAGTCTCTCCAGGCCTCTCTATATTCCTCCTGCTGGTCATTTCTTACCGAGCAATAATATTCCATAACCTTCATATACCACAATTTACCCAACCATTCTCCAACTGATGGACATCCATTCATCCTCCAGTTTCTAGCTACAACAAAAAGAGCTGCCACAAACATTTTGGCACATATATGTCTCTTTCCGCTCTTTAGTATTTCTTTGGGATATAATCCCAGTAGTAGCGCTGCTGGGTCAAAGGGTATGCACAGTTTGATAACTTTTTGGGCATAATTCCAGATTGCTCTCCAGAATGGCTGGATTCTTTCACAACTCCACCAGCAATGTATTAGTGTCCCAGTTTCCCCACATCCCCTCCAACATTTGTCATTATTTGTTCCTGTCATCTTAGCCAATCTGACAGGTGTGTAGTGGTATCTCAGAGTGGTCTTAATTTGCATTTCTCTGATCAGTAGTGATTTGGAACACTCTTTCATGTGAGTGGATATAGTTTCAATTTCTTCCTCTGAGAATTGTCTGTTCATATCCTTTGACCATTTATCAATTGGAGAATGGTTCAGTTTCTTATAAATTTGGGTCAGTTCTCTATATATTTTGGAAATGAGACCTTTGTCAGAACCTTTGTTTTTAAAAATATTTTCCCAATTTGTTACTTCCCTTCTAATCTTGTTTGCATTAGTATTATTTGTACAGAAACTTTTTAGTTTGATGTAATCAAAATCTTCTATTTTGTGATCAATAATGATCTCTAGTTCTCCTCTGGTCATAAATTCCTTCCTCCTCCACAAGTCTGAGAGGTAGATTATCCTCTGTTCCTCTAATCTATTTATTATCTCCCTCTTTATGCCTAAATCATGGACCCATTTTGATCTTATCTTGGTATATGGTGTTAAGTGTGGATCCATATCTAATTTCTGCCATACTAATTTCCAGTTTTCCCAACAGTTTTTTCCGAATAATGAATTTTTATCCCTAATGTTGGAATCTTTGGGTTTGTCAAAGATTAGATTGCTATAGATGTACCCTTTTTTGTCCTTTGTATCTAATCTGTTCCACTGATCTACCGGTCTATTTCGTAGCCAATACCAAATGGTTTTGGTGACTGCTGCTATATAATATAGCTTTAGATCAGGTACACTTAGACCACCTTCCTCTGAGTTTTTTTTCATTAGTTCCCTTGCAATTCTTGACCTTTTATTCTTCCATATGAATTTTGTTGTTATTTTTTCTAGGTCATTAAAATAGTTTCTTGGGAGTCTGATTGGTATAGCACTAAATAAATAGATTAGTTTGGGGAGTATTGTCATCTTTATTATATTCGCTCGGCCTATCCAAGAGCACTGAATGTCTTTCCAATTATTTAAATCTGATTTTATTTTTGTGGCAAGTGTTTTGTAATTTTTCTCATATAATTCCTGACTTTTCTTTGGTAGATGGATTCCCAAATATTTTATACTCTCAACATTTGTTTGGAATGGAATTTCTCTTTGTATCTCTTGCTGTTGCATTTTGTTAGTGATATATAAAAATGCCGAGGATTTATGTGGATTTATTTTGTATCCTGCCACTTTGCTGAAATTTTGAATTATTTCTAGTAGTTTTTTAGCAGAGTCTTTGGGGTTCTCTAAGTATACCATCATGTCATCTGCAAAAAGTGATAGTTTGATTTCCTCATTTCCTACTCTAATTCCTTGAATCTCTTTCTCGGCTCTTATTGCCGAGGCTAGCGTTTCTAGTACTATATTGAATAGTAATGGTGATAGTGGGCAACCTTGTTTCACTCCTGATCTTACTGGGAAAGGTTGCAGTTTATTTCTATTGCATATTATGCTTACTGACGGTCTTAAATATATACTCCTGATTATTCTAAGGAATAATCCATAAACCCTGCCTTTAGTATGCCACCTTGGATCTGCCTCTTTCAATATCCATTTGTGTTTACGGTAAAACTTTGCAAATATTCAGTTTTATTTTTATTATAAAGCATGACTCTTTTTTCAGAGGTATATTTGGAAATGAAAATAATTTTAAATAAAAATAATATTTGTGGACAAGTGGTTATTTTATTTTTGCTTTTCTTTTAATATCACCTCATATAATACGTGGTACAGAATAGATTCTTAATAAACTTTGTTTCATGTATCCTAAACTCTTCCCTCTTCATTGTCTAGGTATGAATGTCATTGTTGGATATTCATTTATTTGTATAGATATCATGTCTTATAGCAGGGGGGGAAAAGCCTGTTTAATGTCAGGATATTAGATGTGAAATTCTATTTGGTATTCATTTCCTTACTGCTTTGCTTCATGGCAGTGCACTTAAAATTTGAGATCCTTGGTTTCCCCATCTTTAAAATGAAGTTAAAGGATGGTGAACTTCCCAAGAATGTCTAAATGGCTCAGTGAATACAGTGCTGGGCATGGAATCAGGTTCAAATCTGGCCTCAGACACTAACTAGCTTTGTGACTCTAATTATCAGGTAATTTTGTTTATGTCACTTGCTCATCTGTAAAAAGAGCTGGAGAAAAAAGTGGCAAACCTTTCTAGTATCTTGCCAAAAAACTCTAAATTGGATCATGAAGAGTCAGTCACAATTGAAATGATTGAGCAACAAAACTTAAATACATTTGACTTATAATTTTTATGATGGAGATATAAGTATCTATCATAAATTAGAGAATACTAGTGTTTATATATGCATTCAAACTGGATATTCTCCCTTATTTACATCTCTACTCTTAGTAATAAATTACATTCTCTCATTGTTTGACTCTGACTGACCATGTCTCTATCTCCCACTCAGTATACTTTGAATGCCAAGTGATATATGTAAAAAATGGCAAGCAATCTCCTGTTGAAGCTAGAAGAAATATCTCTTTACTACTGAACTTCCTAGATAATGAGCAGATATGGTTTCCTAGTATAAAGGGAATAAATCAAGAGACCTTTCAGGAAAGCTGGGCAATAACAGTGGAGCCCACTGCTATCAATCCTTAAAGCAAAAGGCAGAGGTATCTCTCCCTGTAGATCAACATTAGAATAAAGACAAGAAACAGCAGGCAGATAAAAAAGCTTATCCAGAACACAGGCCCAAGCCAAAAAAAAAAAAAAAAAAAAAAAAAAAAGTAAAAGACAACTCTTCCAGTGACATGAATCTGTTATTAGCTGAAATGAGGTTAGGCATACTTTCTTGGAATTTCTTCTAGTTTATAACTTTCTGTCACATAAGTTAATACATGGGTTTAGAAAATCAGCTGCTTGTTTTCCTTTCCACCTTCTTTCAATCTCTTGTTGTGATTTTAATGTTAGCAAAAACGTTACTTGTAAAGTGACCACTGAAGCAGTTAACCCTATTTTGCATTGCCATATTCTCCCAGTTTTCCATCTATGTGATATTCTTTCCAATATGAAAATTACCTATTTAAGAAAAAAGTAATTGAGAGATATTATAAAAAGAGATAACCCTCTATATTATTCCTAACCTCCCTTAGGACAAAGCAAGATATTTTTTTTGTTGTTGTTGTTGATTTTGTTGAACTAGAGTAAAGAACTGAAGTGATCACTTACTAAAAGAAATCATGTTGATTACATCTAAACCAGAGGTTCTTAATCTTGGGACTGTGAACTTTATTAAAATATTTGAAACTTATTTTGATATTATCAGTTACCTTTATAACCTTGCAAACTTTATTTTATGCATTTAAAATTTTATTGTGATTCACAAACTTCAATAGTCTATGAAAGGGGTCTCTGAGGCATAGGTAGCACGACAAGATGACAGAATTGTATTCTGGTAAGAACTTTACTGAGCACTTACTACATGCCAGACACTACATGCTGGAAATATGTGACTAACATGAAAAAGTTGTTAGAACTAAGTAAAAAATCCAATACTTGGGTTCAAAATGACTTATACAAATATAAGATAGGAAAGGTATCATGAAAAATCTCAAGGTCTTAGTGGGTTCTGTGCTTAATATAACTAACAGTTTTGTTATAACATTTAAAAATTAATTAAATTGGACTGAAAATTGCAACACTCATTTGTTAAAATTACTACAAATTATAGGCATAGGAGTTTTTTTATTAAACATTTATGAAAAAACAAAAGTATCATGTACAAAGATGATATTATAGAATTTTTTCCCAATAAATATAGTATAATCTTTTCCAATAAATTTAGAAGTAAACCAAGGATGCCCAATCCCTGTACTGTTATTAGATATAATTCTGGGAATGTTAGGAGTTCTAACAAGAAAAAAAAGAAATAAAAGGCATAAAATAGGTAAAAAGGAAACAAAAGTTTCCTTATCTGTAAATGGTATGATGATCTACTTGAAAAATCCTAGGAAACTAGCAAAGATATTGAAATGATAACTTTGCTTCAGCAAGTTGTTGTTCAGTTGTTCAGTCATGTCTGATTTCACATGACCACATGAACTTTGTTCATTGGTTTTCTTGACAAATATACTGGAGTGATTTTCCATTTTGTTCTCCTGAGGGTTTTTAATTGGTTGAAAAACTGATAAAAATAGCACTTCATGACTTGTCTAGTGTCACACAACTAGTGGCACTCTGAGACTGAATTTGAATTTAGGAATTTTTGACTCCAGCCCAATTCTCTATCCTGTGTGCCACATAGATGTCTAGCAAAATTACAGGCTAAAAACAAATTCCTGAAAAGCAGCAATATTTCACTTTAATAATAACAAAACACTAGAAGCAATGATAACGATGGGAATCTCATTCCGCATGCCTATAAAATATATAAAATATCTGGGGACTAATTAACTAACATACACAAAATCTCATACAGGTTTGGTTACAAAAGTTTCTTAAAATAAATAACAATTAAATAGGTGTGGAGGAATATTCAGTCCCTATGGATGGACCATACCGACCAATATAATAAAAAATGACAATACTAGGGGTAGCTAGATGGAGCAGTGAATAGAGCCCAGGTCTTGGAGTCTGGAGGACTTGAGTTGAAATCCAGCCTCAGATATTTAACACTTCAGAACTGTGTGACCCTGGGTAAGTCACTTAACTCCAATTGCCTTGCCAAAAAAATGACATTATTAACAAAATTAATTTAGATTTTTAATGCTAGGCCAATCAAATTAACAAGGGTATACTTTGTAGAAGCTGATAAAAATGATAAAATTCATTTTATAAGATATCTAAAATATTAAAGGAAATGATGAAAAGAGGTAAGGACAAAGGGAAAATACTACTTTCAGATATCAAACTATATTATAAAGCAGTTGTCATCAAAACCAACTGATATTGGTTAAATAATAGATAAATAAATGGTATAAGCATGGAAAGAGAGAAGCAGAAACAATAAAACTCAATACTCAAGTATTTAATAAAATATGAAATATAAATCCTCCTAGAAAAACTCCCTATTTGATAAAAAACCTATCAGTAAAACTATTTGGCAGTTTGGCAGATATTAGATTTTGACTAATGTCTTTGAACATATTCTTTATACACCCACCATATACATTTTAGATGCATAATCAACATGAGTATTAAAGATCATAGTATAAAAAATTAAAAGAGTAAGAGATCTATAATTTTCACACGTATGGCCAGGAGATGTATTTTTAAAAGAAGAGGCAAGCAGTTACAAAAGATAAAAATAGATAATTTTCTTTACTTGAAACAGAAATATTTTTGAATCATCAAAATCAATGAATCTAGAATACATTGCAGTTGAGAATAATTTTCAAAATATTCAAGACAATTTTTAAAAGAATTTTATTGAGTCAGTTCAGCAGAGATGTGTGAAAAAATGTTGTAACTCCTAATCTCTGTTAAGTCTCACATTACATAGAATTCAAACAAGACAATGAGCTGAATGGTCAAAAATAGAAATTTTCCAAAAAGGATGAGGTTCCAGATGTTGTTTGAGATGTTTGTTAGCAGGCAAATATAAACATTTATTAAAACTTGCACCAAATTATATCACAAATTGGGCAGATCCAAAATAAAAACATTTTGGGTGGACCCAAGACCTAGATGAACCCAAAATAATAAATCCATGCAGTGATCTCCAGTTCCCTTAAAGAGTGTTGGTGATTTGTATGACTCTCATATCATATTCTGTATTTAAACAAAATCTAGTCAGATCTAACTTAAATATAGCTGGAATAAAGCAATATTGATAATACTAATAATAATATTTTCCCCATAAAAGGAAATGGTCAAATGGGAAAAATGTATATTAAAATTTCTCTGACAAGAGTTTGTACCCCAATATTGTATTGTATTTCTCTCTCTCTCTCTCTCTCTCTCTCTCTCTCTCTCTCTCTCTCTCTCTCTCTCTCTCTCTCTTTCTCTCTCTGTATATATATATATATATATATATATATATATATATATATATATGTAAAATACATATACAATACCTATCTATCTATCAGATTAACAGCCATTCCACGCAAAAGAATAATCTGAATCACTAAATAATATGTAAATTTCTCTGAGACCCTTACATTTTTCTTTATACTCTAAGAATTGTCAAACAATAAAAAAGTGTTGAAGAATTATGAAATGTTGGGTAAACTAATGTTTTGTTGGTGGATCTATTTAGTAGAATGACCATATGACCATTTTGGAAATCAATTTGGAATCATGAAAATAAAATACCAATACCCTTGAAACAGAGAGGGCTTTTACCAGACTTTCACCCAAAGTGAATTTTGATAAAAATAGTTCCATGTACTAAAATATATATTTATAATAGTATTTTTGTAATGACTCAGAATTGAATAATAAGGGTTTCAATCATTGGAGAATGGTTAAACAAATTATGGTACTTGAATATGATAGGATTTTATTGTATTGCAATAAAAAAATGATATGTATGATGAATACAAAGAAGCATTGAAAAAGTCATGTAATCAAATCCAGAAAAAAATATCCCTAACTCCAACAAAGCAATAAAATCATAAATTAAAATATTATAAGTGAAAAAATTATATACCAAAAATAATCATAATCAAGTATGAAAAAATTATAAAGATCCAGCAGGATTTATAATGAAGAAATATAAAGAAATGTAAATGAAGAAAATTCCCTTTTTTTTTAAGAAAATTCTTTAAGTGAAGAAAAGAACTACTTCTTTATCAAGGTAGAAGGTCTACAGGAGTTGTATATTACATTTGTTTTCTGTCTTTTTCTATGAATGATTCAGTTGTACTTAGTTTTTAATTTCTCTCTAAAAATACTATTTGTTATGTGGAATAGTTATCTAGGAAAGGTAAGAGAATGTAAGAAACAAAAACAACAAAAAATTTAAAAATATATTGTTTTAGGTGTGTAAAATCAAAAAAGAAGGAAGAGATATGTCTATTATATTTTCATGGTCAGCATGTATTATAATGCTCAGATCTGGCTACCACATTTTATGGAAGATATTGACAATTTGGCTTCAGCTAAAATTCTATTTTAATGACTCATAATAGCATGGAGTTCTAAATAATTTCTGAAGTTTAACATATAATTTAAGGTTCTATATTTGTCATTGTTATTATTGACTTCATTTTCCTTATTGATAAAATGATGGGGTAGGAGTAGAGATTTTCTAAAGCCATGTAATTCTAATTCTAATTCCAAAGTAATTCTGCGATTCATAAAATTCTCTATTCAGCAAAATATGCTTTTAAAGCATAGTTTAACCTCTTCATTTTTCATAGGATAAACCTAAGGTCTAAATGACTGACACAAAATTATGTTGCTCCTTAAAATTTCTCTAGCTCCAAATATCTCTACTATTTCCCATCAATCAGCAAGCATCCACTGAAGAAACTACCTATGTACCTTGTACTGTTAGGCGGCTATGGAATGTGAAATAATTATTTGACAGTGTCCTTGATCATGAAGATTTTCTTTGAAATGTTAATTGTCTTAGAGTTCAGATATACTGACTCAGATGAATTTATATACCTTTTTGTTCTTTTTTTCATGTGCCCTCAAAACACATAAATTTGGGGAATCCATTCTCATCATCTTACCCATGAAGGCAAAATCCCAGAGAGCTTCAAATAAGTTGTCAATCTTGTAGTAGTATATCAGAACCAATTCTGGGATGATAGCTTAAGATTGCTTCCTGACAGAGATGGATACCAGGGCATAGGCTCCTAGATATTCAGCTGTCTAATTTTACATTCTCTCATCTATCATAGCACAGTCCATATTCAATGAATACCAGTAGCTGTGAACTTGGGGATGCATGATCCAGGGCAGTGTTGGACAGTGGCATAATCTTCCTATACCATTTGTGAAAGAACCTTCAGGCTTGAACTGTCACAAGTTCTGCTGTTTAGGATATGGCCCCATGTCTAAAATGTTGACTCATTTTGTTTTTGACTGACAGATTTCACAGCATCAGATTACATTCTGAGGCTCTGCTATATAGTAACTGGTGCCATACAACAGCACTTTCAAATAAGTAATAGTCTCTCCATGCCACATATATTGAGACAACCTGTATGCTCCAGCAGAATATGTAGAAAAACTTCCCTTTTTCTGTATATTAGGGAGTAAACATTTTGGCATCTTGTGTATGAATATTTCATCATCACTGAGGGCTACTGAGGAGTGTTCCTAGAAACAAAGTTAATGTTTCCTAAAAATTCTGTCACAAAGTGTGGTGGTAGATAGCTGAAATGACAATGATAACTGGGAAAAAAAAGCAAAGTATGAAAAAACTTCAATCCATCTCCCTCCCCATGAATTATGGGGGATGGAGTAATGACTAGATACAGCATCCTGGAAGCCCTGGGCTTCCTCTGCAGCCCTCTCTTTCACAATGGGGAGAACAGTATTTCAAGTTTAATATAGTAACACATCATTAATTCAGACCCTATTAATTCAGAATTCAAGATAACTACAGAGAGGGACTGGGCTGAACTCTATCTCTGAACCATCTGAAAAAGATTTGCTAAGGAAATTAAAATTGTAAAGGAGATGGCACACTAAATAATTGAACTGCTTAAAAGAATAACCCAAATCTTAGTTGCTTTCAGAACCATACAGTTTAACCTGTAAACAATGAGTATGCTAATTTAAAATGATTTCTATCCTTTTTCTTTAAATAGATTTCTTAAGGGCTGCTACCAGGTAGCACTTTCTTAACCTATTCTAACCTACATTATGTATGTGGGATTGTAATAAAAATTCACTTTCAAATACTATGTAAAATTCGGACATTTAACTAATTGAAACCAACCCTCCCTCCTGCTGCCTATAAGTCCAAATTATCAGGGTAAAAGTGAAAGGTGCTTTCCTTTCCTCTCTCACATTGACATGAAAGATAACCATGTTAGGGCCTCAGAGGATGAATGTAGCCCATAGATTACACAACTGTTTTCCTGTTGGCTCATATCTCTGATCACACTAAGTCATCGCTTTGATTTTTCCAAGTCTTTGACTTCTACAACATCACAATTTGTTTTGAACCAGCAATTGGAGGCAGATGGTAGTGGGGGTGGATAAAGCAGTAAGGGGTTCCTGAAACAAAACAGATGTGTCTCTGAAAAGGCTTAATAATTCTCCATGTTTTTTAAAGATAAGGTCCTCATTTATCTTTGTTCTAATGTAAAGGGATTCTCAGGCATTCTCCCATGTAACGAACAAGATTCACATAACTTGGTAATACAGGAAGCAGATGGAACAATTCTCTTTCTGTCAACACTTAGCATGATCGCAGATCCCAAACTAGTTCAGATTTGTGAGTTCTTCAGCCTCGTAACTTTCACTTTCAGAGGCTGAGAAGATGGTTTGCTCTCTTTAGTCAATTTACGATTTCATTTTAGAATGACATTAGAGACAATACTCAGATAGACAAAGGACACAGAGAATGATCTTCAATTCAGCAGATAGGTGATCATGGTGTCTTCCTTGAAGAACTTATTTTTATTCAACCTTGCATTATAAGTGGAGGGCAGCTAGTTACTCACTGAATAAAGCTCTGTTCCTGGAGTCAGGAAAACTCATCTACCTAAGTTCAAATCTGGCCTAAGATATTTAATATCTATGTTATCCTGGGCAAGTCAATTAAGTCTATTTCCCTCAGTTTCCTCTTATGTTAAAAAAAAAAAAAAAAAGAGCTTGCTTATCTTTCATATAACTTTGGCTTTAGCCAAAATGCCTTACTTACTATTTTCTGCCTTTGTATCACCTTTCTTCCATTCTTAGGACATATACTTTTATTCTTCAATCACTTAGCATGTTCAGTTTCTGTCAAAATTCTGTCATCTCTTAAGAGAAATCTTCCCTTATCCTTACCCCACTATGTATCTATGATTCTTCTAAAATTGTTGTTATGTACTAATTGTAGTAGTAGTTTCCACAAAAATTCTTTGAGTGCTAAGGACCTAGTGCATTTCAGTTTGAGTTAAAAAATTGCTTTTTTTGAATTGGATGATCATCTGTCTAAAAGGTGTGGTTGTTGAAGAGGGGAGATTTATCAAATGCAAATTAGATTTGATTAACTCTGAGATTGCTGTCAACATTTTTGGATGTGTATTTTTACATTTTCAACTTGGTTGTAAGCTCTTTAAGAATTTTGGGGATATATATATTATGGTTTATATCTGCACAGTTTTTTTTGTTTTTTTTTTGTTTTTTTCTTTAGGTGGAAGACATAATGCAATGGAAAGAAATTTAAGGAATCAAAAAATTACAATTTAAGATTTAACTCATTTAATAGATATATAACAATATACAAGTTATATTAACTTTCTGACTTTAGTTCTTTTTTCTGTAAAATGGATTCCTGCAAAACCTACGCTTCTAGCCTCCAGTGGCTTGAATAGGACCACATGAAAGAATGCATGGTAATCTCTTCAAAACAAAATAGCATTATGAACATTAAAACCATTTCCTCATCTTATGGAATATTGATTAATTATAGATAACTAGTTATATTAATATGCCCTGATACTTTCTGCCTCTGGAGAAGGTTATCTGGAATTCTTGCCTGATTTCTATCACAAACTGCCTACTTGATTTCTAGACGAGAAAAAGTCACAAAAGTCACAAAAAACACAGAAAAGTTGTTAATTTGCATTGATGGAGGGAGTCCCCTTATTATATCTTCACATATTTAAAGTGCACTTGACCAAAGTCCACAGATTAATTGTCAAAGAAAAAATAATTTTTGGGGAGAAGGGGCACCTAGGTGACGCAGTGGATAGAGCACCAGCCCTGAATTCAGGAGGACCCGAGTTCAAATGTGATCTCAGACACTTAACACTTTCTAGCTGTGTGACACTGGGCAAGTCACTTAACCCCAGTCTCAGGGAAAAAAAAAAAAAGAAAAAAAAATTGGGTGGAGAGAACTTATACGACTTTCTTACATTAGCTATAGTGATCTTAATTGTAAAGTCTTTGCTTTATTGTGCTTTTATCCAGGGTTTTGTTTATTCTCACCTCTCCATTTGTTGAATGCTCTATATAGTCTAAAAACATTGTCCAGCCCTGGAAACAGTGATATCCTCCATTTCAATGTCTAGTAGAGGCTACTCAGTATCTCAAATGCTGCTGGCACAAATATCTCTGTATTAAGTGATTTCTTTGTTCCCATCCTTTCAAATCTTTGTATCTCACTAACCTTTTGCCTGGCCTGGATTGCTAAACTCTGGAGACAGCTAGCTCTGCCCTTTCCCTTTCTATAGATGAACTCTCACTCACTCCCCCACCCCCATTACTCTTCTCCCCTCCCTTTATCCTTCTCTTTGATTTCCCTTTGCTGCCACATATCTGAAGGCAGAGAGTATGAGGGGATGTATGACTTGCAATTTGAGATTTATCAAAAGCCTTTCATTTCAAAATGATGGCATAGGAAATTGCATCATCAGTCTCTATCTGTCTAAAGAAAAGATACCAGACAGGGAAAATATTTCCACAGAAATGATGGACTTTGTTTTAGTGTCTGCTTCATGAGAAAGAAAAAAAGGTAAAAGGTGCTGTAAAGAAATGGGGAGAAAAAGGACCTATGGGGATAGCTATCTCTAGGAGAGATAGTGAACCTACAGTCAATTCTGACTTTTTGCAACATTAAAATGAAAACTTTAAATGTGTTTTAGAAGGAAATTTGAGGAAATACAGCTCTGATTTTCGATTCAATTCTCTGTTGCCATCCAAGCTGAGTATATAAAAAAGCCAGTAGAACTAAAATAATCATGTGATAAATAGCAAGTTGTGACTGCTCTCATGTCTCTTTGATAGTCACTGTGATTTCTAAGTGAATCCCTTAAAGTGTAAATTTCATTCCAAGTGAAAGAGAAACACCAAAGTCATGGAAATCATAGAATCATGGATTTTAAAGAAGGAGCTTATAGCTTATCGAGAATAATTGTTTTAGAAAACAATCATATGGAATGGAAGTTAAATGACATGCCCAAGAAGACCTAAAATAGAAACATAGATATGTCTGTATAAACCTTAGGTAAATTTCTCTTCTTTCTTACAAGATATAAAGATTGGCACTTCCTAAGTTCGCATTAGAGGTTCTCAATAGTAATTCTTGGATATAATAAAACTAAGAGCCTTTTTTAATCTCTCTTAATTTCAGTTTCTTCATCTATAAAATGAATAGGTTAGACATGATGATGATCTCTAATGTCCCTTTCCAGCTCTAGATTTTATGACTTCATGATCTTCTTCTTATTAATGATAGAAGAAACCACCCTTAGCCTTTTTTGACTTAATCAACTAATGTCTTCCAAAAAGACTTCCCCGATTGATTTCTGATTGCTTCTATGTAGAACAGTAGCAGATAGAGTCTTCACTGATCTACAGATTTTGATGTTCCCAAGTAGTTTTCATATTGCCACCCTAAATATTACTTAGGTATGTGTAGATGTGGTCCTTTTACTTTTTTAGTATTTTCCAAAAACGTCCATTTCATTGTTCTGATTTTAGGAATCAGTGAGTATTTGTTATTTGTTGATTTATTAAGCAGTAGAAATAATGCAAAGGCACATAATGTACCTCATTTTAGCATACCTTGAAATACATAGGAAAAAAAGATGTTTTATTTTATTCTTCTCATGCATTCTAAGGGAACTTGCCTACATTTTTTTACCAGGAACTATAATGAGACTTGGAGTTTGGCAATACTATCTTCTATTACATTTATAGATCTGTGACCTTATCATTGTAAGCTCTCCTTCTGACAATATAAATAACAAATTACCTTGTATCAAGAGAATGGGGCTCTATCTCCAAAATCCTCACATTTGTCCTAAAGTAGATTTTGTAGCATTCAAGGGTATTGTTGAAACCTAAATGGTGAGGAGGGAAATTGAGAGAGAAAATGGAGAAACAACTCATTTCAATTAAAAAACATTTATTAAGGACAGGTCCCTACCCTCATAGAACCTACATTCTCTTCAGGGAAAATGAAAGTCTACAAATGATATGCATAACATATTTACAGAATAAATATAGTATTTTTCACCATCATTGGTCAATCTATGCTGACAATGACTTGGTTATCTAAATCCCTAAAAATATAAAAATCACTTTAAGTATAAAATTCTCTAACTCACCAAAACTTCTGAAAGACTTTTTGCAGTCATAGAATTTTAAATATTGTACATGGGAAAACAACTTTTCGTATACCTATTACATTTGTCATTTTATTGATGAGGCAACTGAAATCCAGAATAGTTAAAATAGATGTCCAAGGTCACAATGACCACTGGGTCATTAGCAAACTAACCATTTCTGCTTACCTATACAGAGAACATAATTATTCTGGAGAAAAATTTTGCTCCCACTAGGTTCACAATACTCTCCTATACTTAAAAATTTCAAAGTGTCTTTGTGATTGATCTTTGGCTTCCCCAGCTATTTAGCAAATAAAGGTTGCATAGCAAGGGGAAAAGGCAGTTAAAAGAAGCATTTAGAGCAGTGCAGTAGAACTTGGAATAGAAAGTCAAATATGGCTTGAATATAGAGTTGAACCTTCACTTCAAGGCTGATGAGTTGGATGATGGAGTAACTCACTTAACCTTGAATAATCTCAGATGTATCTTTTAACTGGGATCAATAATAATTCTACTACTTACCTCTGAGGGTTGTTATTAAGAAAATAAAAGAATTAATGCAAATGATGCCATACAATTAAATTATTTTTTAATTCCCCATGGCTAACGATATTATTCTAATTTTATTGAGGAAGTATTTATAAAGTCATTAAGTAAGATGATGATGATCAAACACTCTTTCAATATTAGATTCACAGTGGTAGTAGAGGGACCTTGTTTTAGTTCCTGAGTATAGTTTTATGGGAAGATATTAAAGAATCCCTTTCACCACTTTTCCTGTTTCTGTCAAGATTTAGCTCGAGTCCTATCTTCTGGAGGAATCTTACATATTCTAACCTTTTACCTCTGAAATTCCTTCCCATCTACCTTTGTATGTCTTGCAAACTTGTATCCACATTATTACTGGCATGCTGTCTCCCAAGTTGGAATATGAGCAAGAGGGCAGAGACTGTGTTTTGGTCATCTTTGTGTGCTCAGTACCTAGCACATAGTAGGTATTTAATAAACAGATTCTGGTCCATGAATATGCTATGTGGTAAAATTTGTATTTGAACTAGGCCTCTCCTAAAGAATAGAAGTTATGTGTCAGAAGCTGCTGTGGACTGTTGAGTTTTAAGAATATGATGAGTCTAATGAAGGCCTCAGACATTAGGTTTGGAAGTTCTATATTCACTTCAACCATTCTGATATTTGTTCTGCATATGATCTATTACTGATTAAGAAAATAAATTATTTTCTAAGAAGTTACAAACACACTCTTTGCAGATGATATGATGATATACTTAGAAAACCCCAGAGATTCTAAAAAAAGTTATTAGAAATAATTCACAACTTTAGCAAAGTTGCTGGATACAAAATAAATCCACATAAATCCTCAGCATTTTTATATATCACCAACAAAATGCAACAGCAAGAGATACAAAGAGAAATTCCATTCAAAACAAATGTCGAGAGTATAAAATATTTGGGAATCCATCTACCAAAGAATAGTCAGGAATTATATGAGCAAAATTACAAAACACTTGCCACGAAAATAAAGTCAGATTTAAATTATTGGAAAGACATTGAGTGCTCTTTGATAGGCCGAGCGAATATAATAAAGATGACAATACTCCCCAAACCAATCTATTTATTTAGTGCTATACCAATCAGACTCCCAAGAAACTATTTTAATGACCTAGAAAAAATAACAACAAAATTCATGTGGAAGAACAAAAGGTTGAGAATTTCAAGGGACGTAATGAAAAATAAAATCAAATGAAGTGGCCTACCTGTACCTAATCTAAACTATATTATAAAGCAGCAGTCACCAAAACCATTTGGTATTGGCTAAGAAATAGACAAATCGATCACTGAAACAGAATAGGTACACAGTACAAAATAGGGTACAACTATAGCAATCTAGTATTTGACAAACCCAAAGATACCAACTTTTGGGATAAAAATTCATTATTTGAAAAAAACTGTTGGGAAAACTGGAAATTAGTATGGCAGAAATTAGATATGGATCCACACTTAACACCATATACCAAGATAAGATCAAAATGGGTCCATGATTTAGGCATAAAGAATGAGATCATAAATAGATTAGAGGAACAGAGGATAGTGGAGGAACAGGCCTGTGGAGGAGGAAGGAATTTATGACCAAAGGAGAACTAGAGATCATTATTGATCACAAAATAGAAGATTTTGATTACATCAAAGCAAAAAGCTTTTGTACAAACAAAACTAATGCAAATAAGATTAGAAGGGAAGTAACAAATTGGGAAAACATTTTTACAGTTAAAGGTTCTGATAAAGGCCTCATTTCCAAAATATACAGAGAATTGACTCTAATTTATAAGAAATCAAGCCATTCTCCAATTTATAAATGGTCAAAGGATATGAATAGACAATTTTCAGATGATGAAATTGAAACTATATCCACTCATATGAAGGAGTGTTCCAAATCACTCCTGATCAGAGAAATGCAAATTAAGACAACTCTGAAATACCACTACACACCTGTCAGATTGGCTAAGATGACAGGAACAAATAATGATGAATGTTGGAGGGGATGTGGGAAAACTGGGACACTAATACATTGTTGGTGGAGTTGTGAAAGAACTCGGCCATTCTGGAGAGCAGTTTGGAACTATGCCCAAAAAGGCGTCAAACTGTGCATACCCTTTGATCCAGCAGTGCTACTACTGGGCTTATACCCCAAAGAAATACTAAAGATGAGAAAGGGACCTGTACATGCCAAAATGTTTGTGGCAGTCCTTTTTGTAGTGGCTAGAAACTGGAAAATGAATGGATGTCCATCAATTGGAGAATGATTGGGTAAATTATGGTATATGAATGTTATAGAATATTATTGCTCTGTAAGAAATGACCAGCAGGATGAATACAGAGAGGTTTGGAGAGACTTACATCAACTGATGCTGAGTGAAATGAGCAGAACCAGAAGATCACTATACACTTCAACAACAATACTGTATGAAGATATATTCTGATGGAAGTGGATATCTTCAACATAAAGAAGATCCAACTCACTTCCAGTTGATCACTGATGGTCAGAAACAACAACACCCAGAGAAGGAATGTAAACTATTAGCACTACTGTCTTTCTACCCAGGTTACTTATATCTTCGGAATCCAATTCTTAACGTGCAACAAGAAAATTGGATAGACACACATATATTGCACCTAGGTTATACTGTAACACATTTAATGTGTATGGGATTGCCTGTCATCTAGGGAAGGGAGTAGAGGGAGGGAGGGAGGGGAAAATTTGGAAAAATGAATACAAGGGATAATGTTACAAAAAAAAATTACTCATGCATATGGACTGTCAAAAAATTTCTAATTATAAAATTAATAAAAAGACTATATATATACATATATATATATGTGCAAGTCTTTCTATGTTTTTATAAAATAAAAAGAAAGTTACAAACATTACGATAAAACTAGATGGCTTTATTACATCAGAGATATCTTTGAATTATGATTTCCACATACAATTTCAGAATTGCATTCCAGTTCATAACACAAATCAGGCATTTTGTATCCATTCTCTGAAGTTAGACACCTGAAAAAAGAAAAGTATCAATATAAGTTATTGTCTCTTTATTTGAGGAAAGGAATTAATATTTTTAAGTGCATGGTATGTGCCAGGCATTGTGCTAAGCAATTTTACAAATATTCTCTCATTTGATACTCATAATAACCCTAGGTGGCAGATGTTATTATTATATCCATTTTGCAATTGATGAATCTATGGCAAATGTTGCTTCCTCAGGCTCATGCAGATAGTAAGAGTCCAATGCCAAATTTGAGCTCAGTAAAACATACAAGGATCTGAGTAGGAATGCAGATATGATTCCTTTTTGTAATTGTGCCTCTGATGTCTGATTTCTCATAATTGGTATATAATATACAATTGCTGATTAATTGACTGATCTAGATATTTATTGAGTGAATTAATCTAGATGATCCAAAAGACATTAGACACTATCAATGGAAGAGAAACTAGTACATGCAACATTTGGCTCTTCCTTACAGATAGAAGAGCAATAAGTTTACTTAAAATTTCCTATGTAGTTCCAATATTTCTTTGTCGTATTATGATATGAATATTTTTTCTTTGTGAAAGTTCTTCACTATTTTTTTTAGGGGAAGAATGGGGAAGGGAGCAAGTCATAATGATTTGTAATTTTATAACCTTTTCTGGATCAGAGTGAAGTCAGGTACTCCTGCCATGTTGGGAAAAATGAGGTATATAGTTATTTTTAGACTGACTGAAATAGCACCAGCAGGTTTCCATTAATAGGAGCTGTGTAGGTCTTATCCTGTGCCTGGAACAAGATAATGACTTCTATGAAGTAATGACTACAGTATAATAAACTTTATCCCCAGTGATGATTACTGGCCTCTTTAGTGTTCTTTGTATTATGCTATTTTGTCTTTTTAGTATTGAAGGAATGGGGCCCAGACTGTTCTTTATATTTAATCATCTCTCTCTTTTGGTGTATGAAGAAAATGAGAAACAGGGAGAGACTACCTTGAGTGGCTAAATTGTTCCAGGCTAATAAAACTGCAGGAACTGTATGTTAGGGTGTCTTCCATAAATCAGCAGTAGGGAGAATTAGGTGCTGAGAGATGAAGGAATGATGTTTAATCATCACTTGTAGGAAATCATTAGCTGCACACCCTCATTCTGTTCCTTGCCCATTCGTCATCCCCAATTGCTAGTTTTCCACTAGACCATTAACATTTTTCAATGACTCTAAATGCAGAGAAAAACCATAGAAGGGTTGAGGTATTGGGGGACATTATGGAAACACATAACTGAGAGATGTCTCTGCTGCTCCCTTGCTCTTTTGAATATAAATGGACCAGTGTAGGACCCAGATGATTGATAACTTGGTAAGCCAGCTGTTGCCATTAAAGTTTAAGGAAATTTTTGCCTGTCACCTATTCTCCTCTATAAGGGAAAAAATAAATAGAAGAATTTTCACAAAAATATTTTTCTTTTGAAGAATAGTTATGCCTGTTCTTTGTCACCATAATTTCATGACAAGCAAGGGACTTCCAAGGTTTCTTTTGGCTTTCAATTTATGATTTTATTAGGCTATAAAAAGATAAAATGAGATTCTCCAACTTTTTGAAATTAAGCAGCTTTCCCATAATCTTCCCTTAACTACTATCCATATTTAATGGGAAATCCAAAGTTGGAATAGAGAAAGATTGTGTCCATATAGCATCCAAAAGGCCAAATTTAGCAAAAAAAAAAAAAAAAAAAAGATTAGTCATACTGTTTGGTTCCACTGAATTTTTTTCCTGGATAATAAACTCCTGTATTCCACAGTTTTCTGAAAACTGAAATCATTTTTTTTTTAATTTCCTTCTACATATGTACTGTACTTCTCTGTGATAATCCAAGATCTAGGATCATAATTAATTGCTCTAGTCCTGATTTTGTGAGTCTTCCCAGGCTTACATTTAACTAGGGTTAATAGGCTCTTGCTTCCTCCTTTCTTGAAGTTGTCAAAACGACACTCAAGCAAAACCAAAGAGACAAAGTAAGAAAAAAGGCTGTTTGCTTTTTGGCAACTCTTTTATTTTAATATTCACTGAAGGTGTTTATTTTCTGTCAAAGTAGTCCATTAAGTGGAAAAAATGTTCAGACCAATTGTCTTACTAGTCCATCCATGTTAACCATGATGTCATTCTGTTCTTTTCCTTCTCACTGAAATTCCATTTCCCTTCATTTTTCAACATTTGGAGTTTTTTTTTTTCCTCTTGTATTTCTCCCCTTTTTCTGACTAACAGTGTCACAGGATCTTAGATTTAGAGTTGGAAGAGGCATGAGACCATCTAAACCAATGTTTTAATTAATAAGGAAGGAAAAAAATAGGTCTAAGAAAGTAAAATTACTTCTCCAAATTCATGTAGGTAGCAAGAATAGAAGGGATTTTACAATAAGTCCTCTGACTACAAAATCAGTTTATTTCCCATTATTTAATGAAAGCTCCCTATAGTCACGGGCAGCTGAGTGACAAAGTGGATAAAGTGCTATGCCTGGAGTCAGAAAAACTCATCTATCTGAGTTCAAATTTGGCTTAAAACACTTATTAGTTGTGTGACACTGGGCAAGTCACTTAATAATTTTGCCTCAATTTCCTCATCTGTAAAATGGGCTGGAGAAGCAAATAGTAAATCACTCCAGTATCTTTTCCAAGAAAACTCCAAATGTGGTCACAAAGAGTCAGACAAGACTGAAATGACTCAACAGCAATTAAAAAGTCTATGTTTACAAAGTACTTTTTCCTAAGCCAGAGTGTCATTGCTACTCATCGGGACTCTGACAATACCCTTCTACTTAGTCTTGTTCTCTTCTTTCTTTCTCCAATCTATATTTACAAAGTCACCAAACTGATATCCCTATAACACATATATGACTAGGTGAACGACCTTTTTATGCAAAAATATTTATTGACTCCCTATTCCTAATGTAATCGAATATAAAGTGTTCAGAGAAGCATTGAAAATCATCTAAGTTATGGTTTGCATGTAACTTTCTAATCAATATTCCATATTATTTCATCTTCTTTTCCAGTAACTCAAGGCTGGTAGCTTTTGCCTGTCCATGGCAATACTTTTCAGAATTCTGTGCTTATGTTCACATGATACCATATGTCAAAAATTTATTTTCTGTTTACCCTTGATTCATAAAATTCTTAGTTTCCTTTGAAGCACAGTACATCACCCATCTCCTACATTAGATCTTACCAAATCTTCCTTCCTCCAAAGGTTAGCATTTCTCTTGAGGTTACTTTTTTATTTCTTTGTATATGTAAATATTACACTCCTCTCCTATGACAATTTGAGGCAGTTCATTTAACAATACACCTGTGATACTGCATGTTCTATATGTAAAGGCAGACATCACCTCTGACTAGTTGACTGTCGTTTGAGTCCTTCTAATGACCTAAGGAAAGAGACATAAGAAAAGGAGAGAAATAAGCAGAGATCAAAAGAGATAAACAACAGAAATGGAGTCCAATTTTGAATGGGTAATGAAAGTCTTTGACAGGGGGAAAGCCTGTGTTCAACAATTTAATTCTTGATTTCTAGCACTTGTAACCACAGGGATCAATAGCAGAAATTCTTATTGATATTCCTCTCCTCCTGTCTCTTATTTGAAATGAGACTTTATCTTCCTTTAGAATGAAAGTAGTTAGATGTCTTAAAAGTAAGAACTTTTGGCCAGGAATTGGGAAGACCTGAGTCCAAATCCAGACTTGATACTGACTAGCTTTGTGACAATAGCAATTAGCTTAACTTCTATTTGCCTTAATTCATTCTGGAGTGAAATAGAAAACTTACTACTGTTTCTTTGGGGGGAGGGAAGAAAGAAAAGGCTCTACTATTGATGGTGTGATCACTGTGATCATGAAAAGTCAGACATTATTAAAGTACAGTGAAAGAGATAATTTTATTTGTGTATTCTGTCATCTATACTCAATTTATTAGTTTTCCCAATTTCTGTTTAATTATTTGTTTTGATAAATATCTTATTTGCTCTCAGTTATTTTCCTTTCCAAGTTGGGTGGGTACAGCCAAGTCCCACATTATTCTTTAATTCAAGGGCTCAATATTTGCCTTTTGTAGGCAAATAGTGAGTAAGATTTCTCACAGCTAGTGTGATGACTCATTAGGTAACTTTTCTTAGCCACTTTCTCCTTCCCCCTATACCTGATTGAAACAGAGCTTTTCTGAAGTTCTTCAAAAATATCTTCTGTTGGAAATTTGTTACACTCCAAATATTTGTGGATTCTGTCACTTCAAAACCAGTTCAGAGGCTTCCTTTGGTATTGATCTGAGGGAAACCAGGAAGACTTGTCTATTTTTTGCCATCTTGGCTCTGTTCTCCTACAATTTTGCTTTTTAAAGCATCCTTTTCCTTATAATTATTTATATTTCCTTTTGTGTCACACTCATTTGTCTTCCCAATTTTTCCTCTACATCTTTCTTGATTTTCAAAAGTTCTTTTTGAGCTCTTTCATGGCCTAAGCCTAATTCTTATTCACCTTGTAAGGTTTGGGTGTAGGAGCTTTCACTATGTGATCTTCTGAGTGTGTGTTTTGATCTTCCATATATATCAAAGTATTCCAAAATACCATAGTAGTTTTCTATGGCCAGAATCTTTTTCTGTTGTCTGCTCATTTCCCCAGCCTATTATTTGCCTTTTAACTCTTTGTTGAAGTAGGTCTTCATTTCCAGTGTGGAGGGTGAAGCTTTTTTCAGAATATCTTCTAGGAACTTGATAATAAGCAGAAGGCCAGTCACCATTGTGGTGTGAGATGAAGATGGAATGAATGTGTCTCTCCTTGGCTCATAGAACTTGAACTCCTGCCTCCTGTCCTCTTGTCTTCTCTAGCTCTAACCCTTACTGAGTTTGTTCCAGCTTATATGCTCTATGCTAATTACATTAACATAGGTGTGAATTGTGTGGAACTATATTAAGTACTAAGTACATGTACTGAACTAAAGAAATATTAAGCACCATGCTAAACTAGATAACCATTGTCTTTATCAATTCAACTGAGTTAGCACCTTGTAGGAATCCTTGTTTTAAGAACATAGTTCTGGCTCATAACAGAAGATGAAGAAGTAAATGGCAACTTTTGTGTGATTTCTGAAGAATAATCCAGGGAATTGTCAAGATCTTTGAAATTAATAAAATAGAACTGGTTCTTCATTATACCTAATTTCACTTCAACACTTATGATTTTCCCCCTTTTTAAAGGCGTATATATCATTAGTAATATTTGCACTTTAGATTTTTCTTTATGCTTGTTCTATAATAAAATTAATAGCAAGAAAAGCATTTTCTGCAGATAAGTGAGTAAAAGCATGAAGAAAGAATTCAAGGAAGAATTGCTTTTAAAAAAATTATGTGACTGTGAAAAAAAGATCATCTGTTAGGATTACTAAGTGAGAACTCGGGTTGTCTGGATAGTGACAAGGTGAGAATTCAGGTTGGACAATTACAAGTTGAGAACTCAGGTTGACTTGATGGAAGGAGCAGGCTCATTGGCTGAGGTGGTTCTTCCCAGAAGCCCTTGCATTATCCCATGCCCATTCTCTGGGAGAATAAAAGAGAGGACTCCAAGAGATAGAAGAAGACTCTGCATTGCATCAGGCTTGACGGGGCTCTCTGTAGGAAGGGAAGTCATTTCTCTGGACAAGAGTTAACAGCAACTGCCTGGAGACAACGGTTCATTACAGGAAGAAGAATCTGTCTAAGAGATTTGAGTAGACACAGCAGATCTCTTCCCAGAGAGCGATCTAGCAGCTTCTAGAGACGACAGCTCGTTACAATTGGCGCCCAACGTGGGGCAAGGACTTTTGCTTATCCTGACAAGAGGAGCTAGACCAGACCTTTGCAATTTGGCACCCGAACAGGGACAGACACGGTCCTGATTCCAGTGGAAAAGCCTCCCATCCAGATCTCAGTCTCTCTGACACAGAACCGTGAGTAACGAGGAAACTTTGTTAAAGATTAAGTGAGCGTGCTAATAGATAAACAAGGAACTTAACTTGTTAAGGGCTAAACCAGGAATCTCTTATAGCTGAAATGGGGCAGATGTTAGCTATATTCAATCCCTGGACCTCAGCCGACTCAACCCCAGCCCCAGAAGCAACCTCAGCTCCACCCCCATTCAGGAGTAGTACTATAGAGAGTATAATTAAGATAATTGAGGAGCAGAGTTTACTTGTAACCTGGGTACAGATTGCTAAACTCTTGGCTGCATTAAGACTCACATCCCCTTGGTTCTTAGAGGAAGAAAAGATAGATGTAGATAAATGGAAGCTAGTGGGATATGAAATGAAAGAATTTCAAGCAAAAAATGGGCCTCGTTCAATTTCTGCAGAAGTATTTTATATCTACAACATAGTTCAATTAGCCTTAAACTATCAAGCAAGTTGTAGGAGAAGGAAAAGTTCTAAGAATGAACAGAGGAGGAAGTGTGAGGAAAAAAGGAAAGATCAAGATCTTTCCCTAGACCAAGAGGATTTAAATGAGGAATTATGGTATGATTCTCTTGAAGAAGCTTCAACCCTGCCTAGAGAACAGATTATTGACAGGCCCACATCAACCCCACCTTCAGAGATGGAGGAAGAAGGAGGGGAAGAGGCAGAAACACAAACAGAATCACCTGTGAAGCAGCCTAAGCCTATGACAAGATTAGAAAAAGCATTGATTAAAGCTAAGAGAGAAGGACAGGATATAAGTGATTTTATACATGCATATCCTGTGATTGAAAATATTGACTCTGTAGGTCAAAAAAGGAGAAGATATGCACCTTTAGATTTGAATAAAATTAAAGATTTGAAAAAAGGTTGTACCCTTTAGGGGGCTACATCAGCTTATGTCAAAATGTTACTAGATGGCTTGTCTTATGAAGTCCTAACCCCAAATGATTGGAAATCCATAGCAAGGATATGCCTGGAACCTGGAGAAAATTTATTATGGCTTTCGGAATTTCATGAATTATGTAAAATTCAAGTCAGATGCAATTTGGAAATAGGAGTTAACACACAATTCACTTTTGAGCACTTAGCTGGTGAAGGTCAGTATGGAGAGAATTCGGAACAGATTAATTATACCATGACAATATATGAACAAATTGCTAAGGCTGCAATAAAAGCTTGGGGTGTCCTTCCTGGACAGAAAGATCGCGGAGAGGCTTTCACTAAAATACAGCAAGGTCCCAATGAACCTTTTGCAGATTTTGTGGGACGTTTGCAAACTGCTGTCAAAAGAACTATTGGAGAAAATGCAGCTACAGAAATAATGACCAGACATCTGGCTAAGGAAAATGCCAATGAGATTTGCAGAAGAATTATATGGGGATTAGACAAAGATGTTCCTTTAGAGAAGATCATAACACGCTGTGCTACAGTGGGAACAAATGCTTTTTACACCCGGACAATGATGAATGTGGAAAGACAGGGTCCCTCCTGGCAAGGGCCTTCTAGAGAAACTCGGCGATGTTTTCAATGTGGAAAAATTGGACATCTAAGAGCTCAGTGTAGGTATGGAGATACAGTGAGGAAACAGGGTGAGAGAAGACCTAAAACCCCATGTCCAAAATGCAACAGAGGACTCCATTGGGCATCAGAGTGTAGAATAATTCAGGGAAATGGGATGAGGGGCCCAGGTCCAGGGCCCCAGGCAAAAAAGACTTGGGGCATGATGGCAGCTGATGTTACACCCAAAGAACCTTTAGAAGGCCAGGACTCTGATTTGATCAACCAGCAGAAAAGCAATCACATGGCAGAAAGGGATTACCTGATAAGTGAGCCAAAAGGCAATCAGATTGCAAAAATGGATTACACTTGGGGAGAATACAGGCCTTTTAAACCAACAGGGCTGTATCCAGTGCAAACAATTCCAATGTAATTGCCAGGTGATGAGAAGAGATTTAGAAAGTGGTAAATAGAAGGTAATTAGATAGGTTAATGGCCTGGGAGAGAGGGTTTGCTTGTATTTCTTCAGCAGGAGAAGGAATCAAATGGGTGCCAACAAGTCATATTCGCCTTGTCCATCAGAGAGAGACAGAAAAAGAGAAAGACCTCAAAATAAAGGAGAAGATCTAAGAAACATCTTACACCAAAAGAGCATGGCTAATAAGAAGACTGTTAAAGAACTTTAAAAACCAGCAGGAATCATTGGACTTCCGCACACAAGATGAGACTAATGGACAATGGACTTAAGGACATTTATAAATTTTCAATTTATGATTATGTTATATACTTCTAGCATGTGTTACGTTACTATGTTACTATGTGCTTATGTAATTTATGTAATTATCTGTAATACTTCCCATATTGATGGATTTATGTTTCAAGGTCATGACTGTCCTATGTTCTAAATCAAAAGAAAGGGGGAGATGTTAGGATTACTAAGTGAGAACTCGGGTTGTCTGGATAGTGACAAGGTGAGAATTCAGGTTGGACAATTACAAGGTGAGAACTCAGGTTGACTTGATGGAAGGAGCAGGCTCATTGGCCGAGGTGGTTCTTCCCAGAAGCCCTTGCATTATCCCACGCCCATTCTCTGGGAGAATAAAAGAGAGGACTCCCAGAGATAGAAGAAGACTCTGCATTGCATCAGGCTTGACGGGGCTCTCTGTAGGAAGGGAAGTCATTTCTCTGGACAAGAGTTAACAGCAACTGCCTGGAGACAACAGTTCGTTACAGGAAGAAGAATCTGTCTAAGAGATTTGAGTAGACACAGCAGATCTCTTCCCAGAGAGCGATCTAGCAGCTTCTAGAGACGACAGCTCGTTACAATCATCTATATTGAAATTAATGGAACCATGACCACTGAAACACAGGAGTAAAAGAAGTAATGAATATTGAATAGTTCTCCTAAAGCAAAAGAAAGGCATATTAGGTTACAGATTCCCCTATTCTAGTAATCAGGTTATATTGTTCTCCTGAGACAGCTTGGTTCCAATCTAGAATCAAGTAGTGGTCTGTGGCTCTAATGATTTTGGATTTTGGGAAGGGTAAAGGAGAGAGAATCAAAATACAAAGGACTTTTCTTATGGCTGAATCTATAAAAGTTATTTGTTCACTTCTCAAGAAGTAACAACATTTCAATACCACTTCACAAATATCTTACTTTGTTAACATCACTTTGGACAAGACACAAAGACTTTATTGTGTGTCTCACTCCCACTCAGATAGTGAGATATGTTTGAAAAGATAGTGGGTTGAGTATTAGTAGATCTTATATCTATTTCTATCCCTATTGTAAGTTAACTGTTCATTGTTTAAAAAAAAGTTTTTCACTATTCTGGGTCTCAGTTTATTCATGTATAAATTAAAGGGGTTAGCTTAAATGATTTTGAATATTTTTTCACCAGTGAATTCTGTAAAATAATATATTTTATGTTCATAAACTATTTTTAACTGGTGAACATTAGTCAAAGAGCCCTCTCTAATTCAAAGGAAACCGTTTTGACATGGTTAAGTGGAAATCACTATTAACTTTAGTTTGAGATCTTAGATAAAGTGACCTTATTTTTAGTCACTGATAAAGATAAATGGATCTCCTCTAATCAATATTTGTAGAGCTCCAATTAATAATTTTACTTGTGGGATCTTCATTGTATGTTTAGGGTTGCCTAAGCAGAAATAGAGCTGACCTAGACTCTCCTGGGTGTGATTTATGGTAGGCAAATTCTTTATCTTCCCTAATTTCTCACCTAGAAATTATTGCCTAATTAAATTTACATGTCTTTCTTTATTTCTGATGTTGGCCCTGACAAACTGTTAAGAAGGCATGTGGTTAGAACTGTTTTTTTCCAGATTAGAAATAAGTTCTATGACTGTTGACACATCATCTGGACTGTTCTTCATCACCATCCACTCGCCACTGAGAATCACAACTTAAATTAGGTTGTAAATTCTAGCCATGAAGCTTGGATAAGTAATTGAGCACTGCAGGGAGTATGATCAGAAATTTTAGCTTCATTAACAATTTATACTAACCAAATCAGCCAAACAGTAATTCTCAGTAGCATCAGTGGAACGGAGAGCGAGTTTACCTTATTAACAGTCATCTGATTTGCTACAATGTTGATGTTCTTTTTAAGCTAGATTACACTGGTCTAGGATAAACTTCATATAGAATTTGGTTAATCTGCAGAATCACAGAATCTTAGTATCATAAGGGACTTTCAAATCTACATTCTCCAACAAATGCATGGATTACAATTCCTTTCATTGAATATCTGAGAAGTGAACAAATCTCTAACTACCGAGGAAGACTTTTCAGTTTTCCATCTAGAATTTCTAATTGTTATAACTTTTTTCTTATGTAAAGAATAAATTTGTATCCCTGAAGTTTCTACACATCTTCTATTAGTTCCATTTTTTGTTCCAAACAGATCAAGTATAAATTAAAGAATAACAGCAAACTGATACTTCATTCTGTGTGAAAAATATTTTTATTAAGCAAGATAATACCATCATTAATAATATGATCAGTTTGTACTAGATCCTAGAAAGGCATTGATTAGAAAAGAAGTGATACATTTTGGAATTCTTAAAACAAGCAAAAAGAGAGAGAGAGAGAGAGAGAGAGAGAGAGAGAGAGAGAGAGAGAGAGAGAGAGAGAGAGAGAGAGGGAGGGAGAGAGAGAGAAGAAGAAGAAGAAGAAGAAGAAGAAGAAGAAGAAGAAGAAGAAGAAGAAGAAGAAGAAGAAGAAGAAGAAGAAGAAGAAGAAGAAGAAGAAGAAGAAGAAGAAGAAGAAGAGAAGAGTAGAGAAGACAAAAGGATAGAGGAAAAGAGAGGAAAAGTTTGTGAACAAACTTAAAAGGTAAAAAGGGAGGATATACTATCATATAGAAGTTATAACTTGCATTATTGAAAGTATATTTTGACATTTATTTATTTACTTTACACATGTATTATGCATTAAAAATAACATTTAGCAATAATAATTTTCAGTTGCTGTAACGTTCCAATTTCATTTTTTGGATATACATTGCTTGATGAATCATGTTGTTTGAGAAAAATCAGAACAAAAGGGAAAAAACATGGGAGAGAAAAAAAAGCAGAAAAAAGTCAACAAACTGTTTTGCTTTATATTCAATTTACATAGCTCATTTTTCTAAATGCAGATGGCACATTTTCTTTTTTTTAATTTTATTTTCTTATTATACCTTTTTATTAACAGAGAATATGCATAGGTAAGTTTTAAACAATGTCCCTTGCAATCATTTTTGTTCCAACTTTTCCCTTCCTTCCTTCCATTCCCCTAGATGGCAAGAAGTTTCATGGATGTTAAACATGTTGATTTATATCTTAAATACAATATAGGCATACATATTTTTACAGTCCTGTTGTTGCACAAAAAAAATAGATATAGAAAGATAAAAATAAACTAAGAAAAAAAAAAAATGTAAGCAGTCCATATTCATTTCCCAGTGTTCTTTCTCTGGGTGTAGATGGTTCTGTTCATCACTGATCAACTGGAAATGAATTGGATCTTCTCATTGCTGAAGATATCCACTTCCATCAGAACTGATCCTTATATAATATTGTTGTTGTAGTTTATAATGATCTCCTGCTTCTGCTCATTTCATTTAGCATCAGTCCATGTAATTCTCTACAAGCCACTCTGTATTCTTCCTGCTGATCACTTCTTACAGAACAATAATATCCCATAACATTCATATACCACAAGTTACCCAACCATTCTCCAATTGATGGACATCAACTCAGTTTCCAGTTTCTGGCCACTCCAAAGAGGGCTGCCACAAACATTCTTGCACATACAGGTCCCTTTCCCTTCTTTAAAATCTCTTTGGTATATAAGCCCAGTAATAACACTGCTGGATCAAAGGGTATGTAGAGTTTGATAACTTTTTGAGCATAGTTCCAAATTGTTCTCTAGAATGGTTGGATTTGTTCACAACTCCACCAACAATGCATTAGTGTCCCAGTTTTCCTGCATCCCCTCCAACATTCATCATTATCTTTTGCTCCTCTTAGCCAATCCAATAGGTGTGTAGTAGTATCTCAGCATTGTCTTCATTTGCATTTCTCTGATCAAAAATGATTTGGAACACTCTTTCATATGACAAGAAATAGTTTCAATTTCATCATCTGAAAATTGTCTGTCCCTATCCTTTGATATTTATCAGTTGGAGAATGGCTTGATTTCTTATAAATTAGAGTCAATTCTCTAAATATTTTGGAAATGAGACCTTTATCAGAAGCTTTAACTGTAAAAATGTTTTCCCAATTTATTGCTTCTCTTCTTATCTTATCTGTATTAGTCTTGTTTGTACAAAAGCTTTTTAATTTCATAAAATCATTTTTTTTTATTTTGTGATCAATAATGATCTCTAGTTGTTCTTTGGTCACAAATTCCTTCTTCTTCTCAAATCTGAGAATGTTCTTCTAATGTATTTATAATCTTGTTCTTTATGCCTAAATCATGAACCCACTTTGATCTTATCCTGTTATACGATGTTATGTATGGGTCTGTGCCTAGTTTCTACCATATTAATTTGCAGTTTTCCCAGCAGTTTTTGTCAAATAGTGAATTCTTATCCTCAAAGTTGGGATCTTTGGGTTTGTGAAACACTAGGTTGCTACAGTTATTGACTATTTTTTTCCTTTGAACCTGACCTCTTCAACTGATCAACTAGTCTATTTCTTAGCCAACACCAAATGGTTTTGGTGACTGCTGCTTTATAATATAGTTTTAGATCAGGTACAGCTAGGTCACCTTCATTTCATTTTTTTCCCATTAGTTCCCTTGAAATTCTTGAACTTTTGTTGTTCTATATGAATGTTGTTGTTATTTTTTCTAGGTCATTAAAAGTTTCTTGGAAGTCTGATTGGTATAGAACTAAATAAATAGATTAGTTTAGGGAGTATTGTCATCTTTATTATATTTGCTTGACCTTTCCAAGACCACGTAATATTTTTCCAATTGTTTAGATCTGATTTTTTTTTTTTTTTTTGGTGTGGAAAGTGCTTTACAATTTTGCTCATATATTTCCTAACTTTCCTTAGGCAGATAGATTTACAGTTATTTTAAATGGAATTTCTTTTTGATCTATTGCTGTTGGATTTTATTGATGATGTATAAAAATTCTGAAAATGTACGTGGATGTATTTTGTATCCTAAAACTTTGCTAAAGTTCTGGATTATTTCTAATAACTTTTTAATAGAATGTCTAGGGTTCTCTAAGTATACCATCATATCATCTGCAAAGAGTGATAATTTGGTTTCCTCATTACCTTCTCTAATTCTTTTAATCTCATTCTCAACTCTTATTGCCAAAGCTAGCATTTCTAACACAATATTGAATAGTAATGGTGATGGTAGGCAAACTTGTTTCACTCTTGATCTTATTGGGAATGGTTCCAGTTTATCCCTATTACATATGATGTTAAATTCTTCTGACTATTTTAAGGAAAAGTCCATTTATTTCTATACTCTTTATCAAATGCTTTTTCTGCATCTATTCATATGATCTTATAGTTTTTGTTAATTTAGTTATTGATAATCAATTATGTTAATAATATTCCAAATATTGAGCCAGCCCTGCATTCCTGGTATAAATCCTACCTCATCATGGTGTATTATTGTGGGAATGAATTTCTGTAATCTTTTTGCTAATGTTTTATTTAAGAGTTTTCCATCAATATTCATTAAGGAGATTGATCTATAATTTTTTTCTCTGTTTTCAACCTACCTGGTCTAGGTATCAATACAATGTCTGTGTCATAAAAGGAATTTGGTAGGACTCCTTCAATCCCTATTTTTTTCAAATAGTTTATATAGCAATGGTCTTAATTGTTCTTTAAATGTTTGGTAGAATTCATATGCAAATCCATATGACCCTGGAGATTTTTCTTAGGCAGTTGATTAATAGCTTGTTCTATTTCTTTTTCTTAAGTGGGACTATTTGTGAACCTAATAATTTATATATATATTTTTGTTAAAAATCTTTGTTGATGCAGTAATTTAATTTCCATGAGTTTGCTCCATTAAAAGTGATAATTTCCAGCCAATATAGAATTCTTTCTATCTCTAGTGTTGTTTCTCCATTTCACATTTTCAATTTAATTCTAAAAATATTTATTAAATACCTATTCTGTACAAGGAGCTGCACCAAGTGATGGGTTTACAGAAGCAAAACAAGTTAGTCCTTGATATCAAGTAGCCTCCATTCTTCTCTCTCTTTCCTTCTCTTATCTTTTTTCTTTTTTCCTCCTGTCATATATATATATATATATATATATATATATATATATAATTTTTTATTATTATTTTTCTCTTCATTCCTTCCTTTTTTTAATTTTTTTACATTTATTTTTTTATAATTATAACATTTTCTTTTACAGTACATATACATAGGTAATTTTTTTTACAACATTATCCCTTATACTCCCTTCTGTTCTGAATTTTTCCCCTCCTTCCCTCCAAACCCTCCCCTATATGGCAGGCATTCCCATAGATATTAAGTATCTTATAGTATATCCTAGGTACAATATATATGTGCAGAACCGAATTTTGTTGTTATTGTTGTTGCAAAGGAAGGATTGTATTCAGAAGGTAAAAATAATCTGGGAAGAAAAACAAAACAAGCAAACAAACAAACAAACAAACAAACAAACAAAAAAAAAAAACAATGCTCACATTTTACACTCATTTCCCAGTGTTCCTTTTTTGGATGTAGCTGATTCTGTCCATCACTAATCAATTGGAATTGGATTAGCTCTTCTCTATGTTGAAGCTATCCACTTCCATCAGAATACATCCTCATACAGTATCATTGTTGAAGTGTATAATGATCTCTTAGTACTGCTGCTTTCACTCAGCATCGGTTGATATAAGTCTCTCCAAGCCTCTCTGTATTCCGCGTGTAGGTCATTTTTTACAGAACAATAATATTCCATAACCTTCATATAACATAATTTACCCAACCTTTCTCCAATTGATGAAAATTCATTCATTTTCCAGTTTCTAGCCACTACAAAAAGGGCTGCCACAAACATTTTGACACTTACAGGTCCCTTTCCCTTTTTTAGTATTTCCTTGGGATATAAGCCCAGTAGTAACACTGCTGGGTCAAAGGGTATGCACATTTTGATAACTTTTTGGGAATAATTCCAGATTGCTCTCCAGAATGGTTGGATTCTTTCACAACTCCACCAACAATGCATCAGTGTCCCAGTTTTCCCACAGCCCCTCCAACATTCATCGTTATTTGTTCCTGTCATCTTAGCCAATCTGACAGGTGTGTAGTGGTATCTCAGAGTTGTCTTAATTTGCATTTCTCTGATCAATAGTGATTTGGAACATTCTTTCATATGAGTGGAAATAGTTTTAATTTTATCATCTGAAAATTGTCTATTCATATCCTTTGACCATTTATCAATTGGAGAATTGCTTGATTTCTTATAAATTAGAGTCAATTCTCTGTATATTTTGGAAATGAGGGCATTATCAGAACCTTTAACTGTAAAAATGTTTTCCCAATTTGTTACTTCCCTTCTAATCTTGTTTGCATTAGTTTTGTTTGTGCAGAAACTTTTTAATTTGGTGTAATCAAAATTTTCTATTTTGTGATCAATAATGGTCTCTAGTTCTGCCTTGGACACAAACTCCTTCCTCCTCCAAAAGTACGACAGGTAAACCATCCCATATTCCTCCAATTCATTTATTTTGTTAAATGCCTTTATGCCTAAATCTTGGACCCATTTTGATCTAATCTTAGTACGTGGTGTTAAATGTGGGTCCATGCCTAGTTTCTGCCATACCAATTTCCAGTTTTCCCAGCAGTTTTTGTCAAATAATGAATTCTTATCCCAAAAGTTGGGATCTTTGGATTTGTCAAACATAAGATTGCTATTTTTATTCACTATCTTGCCCTGTGAAAATAACCTATTCCACTGATTAACTAGTCTATTTCTTAGCCAATACCAAATGGTTTTGGTGACTGTTGCTTTATAATATAGTTCTAGATTAGGTACAGCTAGACCACCTTCATTTAATTTTTTTTTCATTACTTCCCTTGAAATTCTCGACCTTTTGTTGTTCCATATGAATTCTGTTGTTATTTTTTCTAGGTCATAAAATAGTTTCTTGGGAGTCTGATTGGTATAGCACTAAATAAATAGATTAGTTTAGGGAGTATTGTCATCTTAATTATATTTGCTCGGCCTATCCAAGAGCACTGAATGTCTTTCCAATTATTTAAATCTGACTTTATTTTTGTGGCAAGTGTTTCATAATTTTGCTCATATAATTCCTGACTTTCCTTTGGTAGATATATTCCCAAATATTTTATACTATCGACAGTTAGTTTGAATGGAATTTCTCTTTGTATCTCTTGCTGTTGGATTATGTTGGCAATGTACAAAAATGCTGAGGGTTTATGTGGATTTATTTTGTATCCTGCAACATTGGTAAAATTCTGAATTATTTCTAATAGGTTTTTAGCAGAGTCTTTGGGGTTCTTTAAGTATACCATCATGTCATCTGCAAAGAGTGATAGTTTGATTTCCTCATTTCCTTCTCTAATTCCTTGAATCTCTTTCTCAGCTCTTATTGCCAAGGCTAGCATTTCTAGTACTATATTGAATAGTAATGGTGATAGTAGACAACCTTGTTTCACTCCTGATCTTACAGGGAAAGGTTTTAGTTTAGTTCTATTACATATTATGCTTACTGACAGTTTTAAATATATGCTCGTTATCATTTTAAGGAATAGTCCATTTATTCCTATACTCTCAAGCGTTTTTAGTAGGAATGGATGTTGGATTATATCAAATATTTTTTCTGCATCTATTGAGATGATCATATGTTTTTTATTAATTTGATTATTATTATGGTCAATTATACTAATAGTTTTCCTAATATTAAACCAGCTCTGCATTCCTGGTATAAATCTTATTTGATCATAGTGTATTATCCTGGGGATGATTTTCTGCATTCTTTTTGCTAATATCTTATTTAAGATTTTAGCATCAATATTCTCAGTTTTCAATCCACCTAGTTTAGGTACCAGTACCATGTCTGTGTCATAAAAGGAATTTGATAGGACTCCTTCAATCCCTATTTTTTCAAATAGTTTATATAGCATTAGAGTTAGTTGTTCTTTAAATGTTTGGTAGAATTCACATGTAAATCCATCTGGTCCTGGGGATTTTTTTTTAGGGAGTTGCTTAATAGCTTGTTCCATTTCTTTTTCTAAGATGGGACTATTTAGACTACTTACTTCTTCCTCTGTTAATCTGGGCAAGCTATATTTTTGAAGGTATTCTTCCATTTCATTTAACTTATCGAATTTATTGGCATAAAGTTGAGCAAAGTAGCTCCTAACTATTGTTCTAATTTCCTCTTCATTAGTGGTGAGTTCTCCCTTTTCATTTTCAAGACTACCAATTTGCATTTTCTCTTTCCTTTTTTTAATAAGGTTTACTAAGGGTTTGCCTATTTTGTTGTTTTTTTCATAGAACTAACTCTTAGTTTTATTAATTAATTCAATAGATTTTTACTTTCAATTTTATTAATCTCACCTTTTATTTTTAGAATTTCAAGTTTTGTATTTGTCTGGGGATTTTTAATTTGTTTCTTTTCTAGCAATTTTAGTTGTAAGCCCAATTCATTGGCCCTCTCTTTTTCTATTTTATGCAAGTAGGCCTGTAGAGATATAAAACTTCCCCTTATTACTGCTTTGGCTGTATCCCACACATTTTGGTATGATGTCTCATTATTGTCATTTTCTGGGGTGAAGTTATTAATTATATTTATGATTTGCTGTTTTACCCAATCTTTCTTTAGTATAAGATTATTTAGTTTCCAATTATTTTTTGGTCTCTTTTCCCCTGGCTTTTTGTTAAATGTAATTTTGATTGTATTGTGGTCTGAAAAGGATGCATTCACTCTTTCTGCCTTACTGCCTTTGATTTTGAGATTTTTATGCCCTACTATATGATCAATTTTTGTATAGGTTCCATGAACTGCTTAGAAGAAAGTATACTCCTTTCTGTCCCCATTTAGCTTTCACCAAAGATCTATCATATCAAACTTTTGTAGTATTCTATTTACCTCTTTGACTTCTTTCTTATTTATTTTGAGGTTTGATTTATCTAATTCTGAGAGTGCAAGATTGAGATCTCCTACTATTATAGTTTTGCTGTCTATTTCTTCTTGCAGCTGCCTTAATTTCTCTTTTAAGAATTTAGATGCTGCACCACTTGATGTGTATATGTTTAATATTGATACTGCTTCATTATTGATGCCACCCTTTAGCAGGATATAATGCCCTTCCTTATCTCTTTTAATTAGATCAATTTTTGTTTTTGCTTGATCTGAGATGAGGATGGCTACCCTTACTTTTTTGGCTTTGCCTGAAGCATAGTAGATTCTGCTCCACCCTTTTACTTTTAGTTTGAATGTATCACCCTGTTTCAGGTGTGTTTCCTGTAAACAACATATAGTAGGATTCTGACTTTTAATCCAGTCTGCTAACTGCTTCCTCTTTATGAGGCAGTTTGCCCCATTCACATTTATGGTTAGAATGACTAATTCTATATTGCTTGCCATCCTGTTAACCCCTGCTTATGCTTTTCACCTTTCATTCCCTCTTACCCCCTACCCAGTATTAAACTTGTGAACACCACTTGCTTTTCACAGCCCTCCCTTTTTAGTATCCTTTCCCTACCTTAAAGTTCCTCCCCTTATTTTACCCCCTTTCCTCACAATTTCTGTATTCCCTTCCCCTTAGCTTACTCCTTCCCTCTCACTTTTCAATGAAGTGGAAGAAGTTTCACAATAAATCGAATGTCTATTGATACACACTATGTTCATCTCCCTCCTTTCTTTCTCTCAGATATTATAGGTTACCTTTGCCTTTTCATGAGATGTAGTACCACCACTTTACACTTTTTTATGATATAATTTCCTTTACACCTCTAATTTCAAGGACAAATTATACATATGTTCTTTACATACTTTTATGGCAGAAGTATAGTTCTCAAGATTTCTTTTTACCTTTTTAGAAATTTCTTGAGTTCTGTATTTGAAGATCAAACCTTTTATGTAGGTCTGATTTTTTTTTTTTTTTATCAGAAATAGATGGAATTCATTTATTTCATTAAATGTCCATCTTCTTCCCTCGAAAACAATGCTCATTTTTGCTGGGTAAGTTATTCTTGGATGCATACCAAGTTCAAGTTCCTTAGCCTTTTGGAATATCATGGTCCAGGCCCTTTGTTCTTTTAATGTGGATGCTTGCTGCTAGATCCTGAGTTATCCTTATTGTGTCTCCTCCATATCTGAATTGCTTTATTCAAGCAGCTTCCAGTATTTTTTCCTTTGTCTGATGGTCGTTGAACTTGACCACTATATTTCTTGGCGTTTTGATTTTAGGGTCCCTTTCAGTAGGTGATCGATGAATTTTTTCAATGTCTATTTTACGTTTCCATAACGTCTGGGAAGTTCTCTTTGATAATTCTTCGAAAATAGTGTCCAAGCTCTTTTTTTCCTTGCATTTTTCAGGGAGTCTGATTATTCTCAAATTTTCTCTCCTGGATCTGTTTTCCAGGTCTGTTGTCTTTCTAATAAGGTACTTGAAATTCTTTTCAATTGTTTCATTTCTCTGGGTTTGCTTGACTACTTCTTGGTTTCTCCTTGATTCATTCATTTCTACTTGTTCGAGTCTAATTTTCAATGATGTATTTTTTTCACTCACTTTTTTATATCTTTCTGTAATTGTGCTTTTAAGTGATTTTTTTTTTCTTCTATGGAATCTTTTTCAATTTTACCCATTTTATTTTTTAGAGAGCTGCTTTCTTTTTCCAGCTCACTAATCCTGTTTTCCTTAGAGTTGTTTACCTTTTCCAATTCACTAATCCTGTTTTCTTTGGAGTTGTTTACCTTTTCCAATTCACTAATTTTGTTTCTCAATGATTTGTTTTCTTTATCCACTCTGTCTTTAAATGCATGGAATGACTTTCCAGGCATTCTTGCCAAGCTTCCCATTTCTCTTCTAGCTCTCTTGTGAGAGCCTTTTTGATTTCCTCTATGAGATTCTTTTGTATGGAAGAGCAGATCATATCCCCCTTAGGGGATTCCTCTGGGGACAGTCTGTTTTTAGTCTCCTCAGTATTTGAAGTCTGCTCTCTCTCCATACAGAAGCTGTCAATGGTTAGAGCCCTTTTGAATTTTTTGTTCATTTTGTCAGAGAAGGAATTCAAAGAAAACAAATTGACAAGAGAAACAATAGGTCTGTTTTTGGAGGGTGGGGCTGGATGGTGTTAATGGGCTTCCTCTACAGACTTGGGGGGGGGGAGGGCAGCAGCGAGCCACTAACAGGACAGCAATGACTGTGCTGAGTCTGCACTCTGAGGCTTTGAGAACTCCGAGTCATTCCAGGTGGAGGTTGGGGTGGCCAGGTCCTGAGAGATGCTAGCTTTCCAGGGTTTTATTCTTCACCTCCGGTGTTTACACCCTCTCTGCTGCTCCTGGCTTGCTGCCAAGACTGAGTATCCACACTGGGGTAAAAGTCTTTTTGCAGAAATGGCAGAGATCGCACCCCTCCTCCCTCAGGTCTGAGCTGTGTGAGCTGTCTGTCTTGCTCTGGCTTGCCTGCCCTCAATCTGTGCCCAGTCTGTTTGACCCTCTCCTGAGCAAACACATACCTTTTCTGGCGAATTTCAAGGATGTCTTCTGTTGGTGATTATTTGTGGGTTTCTTTTCCGGTCAAGCATTAACTGTAAGGCTTGTCATGAAGTAAGTCCTGAGAGAAAACACAGAGCTCAAGCAGCTGTCTGCTTCCATGCTGCCATTGTGGCCGGAAGTCCCCCATTCCTTTCTTTCTTATCTTTATCTAGCTTATCATTTTTCCTTTTCCTCTACTAATCCTTCTTCCTTTCACCAATTCTTTCTCTTTGCTCTTCTTTACCTTCTTTTTTTATCTCTACTGTTTCCTATGCATCTTAATAACGGTTGTTTGTTCAGTTAAATTATCTTTGTGCCTGCATGGACACTTTTCAAATTATCAAGTTTCAATCCTTCTAAATATGGAAAAAGGACAGCTAAAATAAATTGGGATAGTCTAGACTATAAATGCAATAAAATTATTTTATGAAGCATTAAAACAATTTAGACAACTAGTAAGAACAGATTAAAATTCCTGATAGCATCTGCAGTCTTCAGAATAGCAAATTCACTATCTGTAGGAGCAATGTTAAGTTCAGGAATACCAATGACACTTAGACTTTTTAAAATGTCAAATTTTCTTCCTTTTTGCCAACAAAATGCTGAATTTAGGACAGGATTGTATTTTTTAAAGCAGAAACCATTTCAGCCTATGTAAAATAAATACTCTTCTTATAACTGAAGTGCTTAAAAGTTGACATAAAAACTACTCTTATATCCTTATGATGCAGATCGATCACCACAGTACTTTCATGTTCTCTCTGGGTAATATATTTGGCAGCTTATATTCAACCCAGCATATAATAAACCTTAAAGGAAGTTCTATGTCAACATAGGGAATAAATGAATGGATGGATGGGTAAAAGAAAATTACTTTATCAAGTACTTTCTATGTGTGAAACACTATGTTAAGTTTCTAAAATCAAAGAAAACATTGAAATAATATCTGTCCTCAGGTAGCTCATACACATGCTACATAGGCATACATAAGTTACATGCATATATATGTATGTATATATACACATGATCTATCTATCTATCTCTATATATATATATGGATACATATATCTATACACATACATACAAATACATATATATTTTTTAACACACACACATATATATGTACTTTATGGTATATAATTAACATAACAAATATATAGAGAATAAAGTGAATGGAACTTGATTCAAGGCCACTGAATTGTGAAAAATCAAAGATAGCACCATTTCTGATTGCTTTTGCTGTGCACTAGTCAGATTTTCTTTTATACAATCTATTTGTCCTGGAAGACCTATACTTGTTAGCCTATCTTTTAATATATCATCTTCAAGATTATGATATTTATTTTTATAGTTTATCTGTGTTCTCTAAATCTTAGTTCTTAAAAAAATACTTTCATTTGTTCTTCTATTTTGCCATTTTTATATTTTAATTTTGTTATGTCATATTTTTTCAGTTAATCTACTGATTTGGAGAATGTCTTTTGTTCCAAATCCTCTAGTTCTTGATTGGGCTTGCTGATTTCTTTCTTAAGAACTCTGTTTTTAGTTTTATTTCTTTGATATCTTTATATTTAATTCATTTTCCTGGATGTCTTGCTGAATAACACTAAAGCACTTTTGATATTTCAAATATTATATTACAATATGAGAACAAAATAGGAAAGCAACAATAATCTTTTGTTTAATGTGTTAGTATACTCTGGTTCCCAGTCTATAGTCTCTTAGATATTACATTTAGATAAAATCAAGTTTTAATTTTATGCCTTTGATTTTAGAAAGAGAAACATAATTATTCCATTTCCACCTAAAGTGAATATTATTATTTCAGATAGAAGTACTTTATGTTTTGGAATGAAATTCATCCAAGGACTGAAATGAGAAGGTAGCATGTAATGTCATGACAAATATTCCTTATGGAAGACTAAGCAGAAAAAATGTAAACAACACAATCAGAAGAGAAACAGAAAGGAACATGTAAATGTAGGCACCTTGCTTTCTTCATTTCTGTTGCTGATGCTCTTCATTGAAATCCAATTATAAGGAAAAAAAATTAAAATGAAAAAAAAACACTTCAATTATAACGATTTTATATAATTTTATTCAGGCTTCTAGTTTGTGCTTGTCAGAATGAATCATATCAGTATGAGGGCTATGCATTAGAGAAGTGACATATTAACTCAGAGACCACTGTCTGGAAATTCTCCAATTCATTGCTTTCCCAAGAAATTTTCCCTACTATATGTCCATGTGAATCTGTGCATCTTCCTGGTTTCTAATATATTTAGAACAGTCACTAGAAAGACTATATAATTTGTATCAGTGTGGCAAGTATGAATACTGTTTGAATATATGTGTATGAGCATTGTATTTCTTAGTATTGGCCCCTTCCACCAGAGCCTGAACCAAAGAAAATGTTTAATAAATACTTGCTGATCATTTATATGAAGAGAAGGAGGGAACCAGGAAATGACTTCAAGTGGAAAATATTTCTATGGTGGCAATGAAGTGATATCAATGTAGCTATTGACAGTATTTGTGTGAGAGGTTTTTTTAGAGTCTCACCTAGTTTGTAACATGGAGATTCAATTTTAGTATTTAGGGAGGAAGAGGTAATAACATCACTAGCAATATTGCCAACAGTTGAATAACTGATATATCATCCAGCTCAAATACTTTGTCTATGTGTGCTTTAATTACTATCATAAATAATTTGTTTTTTACTTTTCAGGTACAGTATTCTCTTAGATACTGGTTTGTTTATAAATTTCAACTCAGTTTTTTTTTTTTTTCCTGACTGCCATACACCTAAAATATTAATATGGCACTTGAACTTTAGGCCAAAATCACAATAAATCTGACTAAAAACAGTAATCATCATCTCATAATTCAGTTCATTTAAATATTGGACTCAATATATTTCTTCTTAATTACAATAATTAAATGACCCCACCACCATTTATGGCCAATATAATTATTGTTTTATAATAAAAATATTATAACTGAGACAATTAAGCAGTGAGGACATATGCTTACCGTGAGAACTCAGGACTCAGTTATTACTATTTAACATTTAATGGTTTCTGACTGGATATCAAATATATTGATAGGCAAAAATTGTAGATATGTTTCCCAGAAAGCAGGTAAAATGATTTGGGTATAATTACAGAAAGGGGATAGTAATATTCATGGGGATTTTACTGGGAGTATTTAAAATGTGGGATCCTGTTTATTCTTATTTTATTTTGAGAATAAAATAGGAATCAGGAAAGATTTATTCTCATCTAGATACAGATGGTCTCAACTGTCTATTCAGTCAAAAGATCATGTGGACATTCAGCAGCAGCACATGAATGTGTCTTTCCCAAAGAAAACAACAACAACAACAAAACAACAGTAATAACAACATAACAAATACTAATCTTACCTCTCACCATGATCCCTTACCAGAAGAAAGCATCAAAACCTTACTATCTTTATAAAATAAAAGAAGAAATGCTGATATTTTTGGTACATTGAAAAAAAGCACTTTGAGAATTCCACAATAAACTCCAGACAAATTGATGTACACAGTCATTCAACTTGAAATTTTATTCTTAAAACAAAACAAAACAAAACAAACAAACAAACAAACAAAAAACCACAAGAATATTGTGATTAATGGATTGTAGGTTACATAATCATAATCTCTATAATAGGTAATGCAATATCTTAAAATATAGAGATGCTGTAAGAAACAAGATGGGAGTAGGATGAAGGACATATCCTTCTCATCCTGTCTACTACTTGAGGTGGACCAAAAATACTTTCAAAATATGTACAAAAGATCAGTTTTTATCCTTAAACTTTTAATTAAATACAAAATGGTTATTTTACCATCTTTGCAATAAAACAGAATATTAACAGAATATTAAACATAAAAAAATCTGAATAATTGATCAGTTTGAGCAATATATTTATCAGCTGCATTAGAATTTTGAAGATAAGAAAGAGATAATAAGATGATATTCAATTGGAACAATATAAAGAAAAATGATTCTGATGTTAAGGATTCTTGGTTCAAGCCCTGTCTTATATAATCACTACGTGTGTGGATTTGGACAAATAAATCACTTAGCCTTCATAAGTCTCATTTTCTTCATCTGTAAATTAAAGGGGTAGACTTTTTGGCCTCTGAGATTCCTTTCAGTTCAAAAATTATGATCTTACAAACTTATGTAGATATTGTTTTTAAGTTTTCAGAATCTTTATATAAATGATTTTAATTGATCCTGTGAAGTATTTATTATAGGTGTAATGTTCTGTTGTCTCCAGAAACTGCCGATTGCTCTTTGGGAGGAGATCTGCTGTCTCAACTCAATCTCTCGGCCGTCAACTGTGACCAAGAGTAGAGAGTCACTCTCTTGCTCAATGTTGCTTCTTTTATCCTCCCAGAGAAGGGGCATGGAATAACTCAGGGGCTTCTGGGAAAATTACTTCTACCAATGAACTTGCTCCTTTTAAACATTAAGCTCCTCCCCAGAAGTTCAAAGGGGTAAAACTCCCCTTAAAGGGCAGAACCAGGGAATTGTTAAGTAATGACTTAGCACTTAGTAAGAACCTAATATCTCATTATCTCATTAGCACTTAGTAAGAACCTAACATATAAGTATGGTCATCATTTAGATATTTAAATACGTTGATTTTGCAAAATGTTTATTGTATGCTTAGTGTGATCCTATTCACTGGACATGCAAAAGAAAAAAAAAAAGCCCTTCTTTCAAAGAGCTTGCTTGTATTATATGAATGAATACAATAAACAAATAACTAAGTAAATATAATGAACACAAAGTAATAAGAGCTAATAATAATAGCTAAGATTTATTTGGAACTTAATATGTGCCAGTCACTGTACTAAGTGCTTTACATTTATTTTCATTTCATTTGATACTCACTATCTCTATTTCACATAAAAGGAAACTAAAAGAATTTCCCAGAATCAAACAGCTGAGGCTAGATTTTAATTCTAGTCATCTAAAATCCAGGTCCAATGCTCCCTCCACTGTGATACTCAGATAATTGAATAAGTATAATAACATGTTTTTAAAGGATGACCAAGTACCAATAGCTAGGGAGATACGGGAAGAAGGAGATTTAGAGACTGTAAGTCTATAACTGTAACCATACTTGCATTTGCTACCAACCAACCAATCTGCAACAGCCAAATCATGGTATAGATAAACAGAAAATTATTCAGAAAAATGAGAGAATAACCTTTGATTTTTCTTTTGATTCCCTATACTAACCCTGGAAAAAATAAATAGGGAATCCTAAATTGGACTTTAATACACAATACAGTTCACCAACACTTCCATGAAAGCAAATATTTTATTGGAATGAAGAATAGAAATGAAATGTTTTAGGGTTAAAGACAGTGGAGACATCCTTTCTAAATGGAACTATTGACAAAGCTGGCTATATTCCATATAAGCTTTTGATTAAAGTCAAATTAGCTCTAACTTGATTAAACAAAACTATTTTTTTTGCTTTTCCCTTTTTTTTTTATTTTGTTGAAGCTACATTACTTTTCTTCAATGACAAGTATAATTAATTTGCACACTGAGGAAAATAGTCATATCCCTAAGGAATGATTGAAATGGTCTCATTCTCTCAAAGGTTCCTACCCTTTCTAATTAAAATATCTTTCCTTGGATTAGATTACATACATATGCTTTCTCACAACTTTCTTTATTTAAGTAACCTTTCTGAGAAGAATTTGTTGCTGTCTTAATAGTGGCACAACCAAGTCTACTTTGATTTGTATGGGGGCATGGGTCAGATAGGGAAGTTGTTGATTTTTTTTTTTTTGTTTCTCCTCCCCAAAGTTATCTTGCTACCCAATTCATATCTTAATGTTGGTCAGGTACTACAAAATTTACAAAGGATAAGAAATTTCTGGAAAAAGCATTCATCTAGGCAAACATTTCTCTTCCATTTTCTTTTTTGGAAGAAAGATGAGTGCTTGGTTTCTTCCTGGTGTAAGACTGGAAAGTACTCCTACCCATATGTATAGATAGCCACCATTTGCATCCTTCTGTTATCATGCTACTGGAGACACATGCATTTCAGGGTCCATGAACTATTTTTTGAAGATTATTAGCCAAAAATTAGACCTATCATTTGGCTATCTTTTGCTATGTCCCAGTTAATTAGGTGAAAAATTGGATTTGGATACTTTTGGAAGGAAGATGAATTCCATTTTTCATAGATGTGAATTTTTAAAATTCATATAATCAATTAGTACTGATGTTTTGTTTCATTTTTGAAAAAAAATGAGCTCCCAAAATATAAGAATGCAAAAAGTGACATTAAGATGTGGGCATAACAATACCTTAGTATTTTGATGAACATCTAATTGATGACATCTAAGATTGACCCTTTCTAAGAATGAAGTTTATCAGTGTACAATATCCAGAAACTTTCCCCTAGTATCTATAGAGTATGTTGGAAATTAATCTACTTCTGAGGTAGAATCCTGGGATGTGTGTGTGTGTGTGTGTGTGTGTGTGTGTGTGTGTGTGTGTGTTTTCTGTTGATGCAACAGATAAGGAAAAGTTAAGAAAAGTTAGCCACTGTAAAGGGTTCAGAAAACAATCTATAAATGGGAGCAGTAAAGTCAAAAATCAAAAAATAGCATTCTAATGGAATTTAATATTTAAAGAATCTAAGAAGCTAGAATTTGAGGTCAGGACTTTGGACAGCTCTGAATGGGCCAAGCCAAAGCAGATTCAAAACCTTCTAACAAATGTTTAAGCTGATACTGAATTTCACTATGGCCTTTCTTGATATTATAACACCTTTTATTTAGAAAGTCAACATTTTCCAAATTAGATGAAGATTGGAGTTGAGCTGTGAAGATTTTTCTGATAATTCAGAAACAAGGGAGAGTATCATGGAGTTGATTAAATATGGCCTTTACCAATATTTGAGACTTTTTTTTTCTTTCTCTATTTTTGTCAAATTTAGTAATTGTCAAATTTGGCTAGATTTAAACTCTTGTTTTCCTGCCTCCAGGGCCAATAATCTCTTTGTCTACTATATCACTTAACTGCTCCAATATTTGGAACTCTGCAGTTTCTGAAGGTTACCTTCAAGCCTGTAATTAGTTTTTTTTTTTTTTTCCCCCTCCTGAAATATCTTTGTCATAGGACCTATAAGTATTAACAATACTGGATAGTAGGGAAAATGAAGCCTAAGTGGTAGAGTGAAACAGTTTTTACAATTGTAATTTGTTATATTCTAAAAAATTCCAAATAAATATTAACTTTCTTTAACTTAGTCAGTAAAAATCTAGTCCTCCTTTCTACATAATTTTAGTCACATATACTTCAAGTTACTTCCTGGGGATACAATGACATTTTTTTTAAAATGTAATCCTTGTTCTCAAGGATCTCATAATCTAATGGAGGAGATAACTTGCAAACTACTGTGTTTAAACAAGATACATAAAGCATAAACTGGAAATAATTAACAGAGGTAATTAATTAGAAGTAAAGAAAATTAAGAAAGACTTTCTTTAGAAGGTGGGATATTGGCCAGGACATGAAACAAGTCAGTAAATTTGAAAGGTAGAGCATTCTAGGTAGAAGGCATAGCCAGTGAGAATTCTTATAGTCAAGAAATAGACTGGCTGGCTTGTTTAAGAAACAATGAGGCTAGTGTCACTGAATCTAAGAGTACATAGTGGGAGGGATTGGGAAGTACAAAAAGACTGAAAAGGCAATGGAATATTTTATGAGAGCTTTCCATGCCAAATAGGGAATTTTATGTTTGGTCCTGGAAGTGACAGGGAATTGAAGGGATGACATGGTCAGACCTGAACTTTAGAAAGATCACTTTGACAATGAGGTAATAGTGTTAGAGGGGAGAAGAAGGTAATACACTTTTATATCTAGTATTTCCTAATCAAGGAAATTTAGCTATTTTATCTTATCACCAAATCCAATAGTCCTTTTTCATTTTAAATCCAATTCTAACTCTGTCCTTTACATGGAAGGTGACCTAAGGCAACTACTCAGGTTGCATACTCTATATGATCCAAACAAAACTATGTTTTTTTTCTTCTTCTGAAGATAGAACAATGTTGCTACATTTTCATTTTAGAGAAATATCCTAAAAAAATACAAAATATATCCAGCTCCATGCCCCATCCTTTGGGAAAAAAAAAAAAAAACAGCATTCAGTCGACTTGCAAATTTTTAAATCAGATTGATTTTAACTGGCAAGATCTCAAGCATCTTACCCATGTCCTGAGTAAATAAAAGACTATTTCTTCCTTGAATATCATATGCATTTATTGTGACTTTCTATTTATAAGACTCCAATTATTATGAGGGGAGGAACAACATTTTATCTAAATCTGAAGCAATTTGTAAATTATTTCATATGCATGCTACTTAATATATGTGTATTTAATTTTAGTGCTATGGAAGATTAAAAATTTCCAAAGATCTGAAAAAGAAGTCAAGATGAGAGCAAGACAATCATCAATTGAGAGTTGGAAACCATAAAGACATCAAAGTATGGGAGAATAATTAAGTGACAGGTGACAAACAGATCATGTAGTTTTAGGTTACAGTAGGAAGTAATAAAGATTCTTAATCATAATCATTATCAAGAAGTATTTAAGAGTAAAAGAGAAGCAGAATCTCTGCTAAATTTTGAAACTGGCTAGAGTGGAGACAGAGAAAGGAGCAATGAGATATTTTTTTTTTTTAAATCAAAGAGCCATCCTTCCAATTAAAAAAAAAAAAAAAGTAACTACACTTTTAGCTGGGTTAAAGAAAAAAAATAATAATATTTGAAGAAAACTATTGCTTATGATCTATCACTTCATTAAAAAGTCCCAAAAAACAAATTGTCCACTTATATGGAGATAAAATAAGTTCGAGCATTAAGGGATTTTTGGTCAGCAGTCACAATTAAGTCTTGAGGTCAAAGGAATCAGGCCCTGAATGAATAGCAAATAATTTTCTTTTGAGAAGAAAGAGTAAAGGACCCTTGACAATACTTTCAGTGTAACTGCTCCAATGAATTCTAGTTCAAAAAATAAATTGTATTCACTAAGAATGTGAAAAGTCCTGTAACAGGTGCCAGAGGAAGTGAGGGAACCTTTTGAAAGTTCTCTCTCTAAACTGTATGAATCTGCACATATATATTGTATTTAAAATATATTTTAATGGATTTAATGTGTATGAGGCTGCCTGACATCTAGGGGAGGGGGTAAAGGGAGAGAAGGGAAAAGTTGGAACAGAAGTGAGTGCAAGGGACAATGTTGCAAAAATTACCCATATATTCTGTCAATTAAAAGGTATAATAAAATTAAAAAAATAAAAAGAAAGCTCTCCAACTAGTGATATATGTATGTATAGTATATGTGGACAAATTTCAAATCCAAAAATATTTTGACCACAGCTTAATTCAATATTCAAATGTATAGTTACTTTATTTTGATAGGGCAACTAAGTAGAAAAAAAAATAGAGAGCTGTGCTTGAAGACAGAAAAACTAATCTTTCTCAGTTAAAATTTGGCCTCAAATAGTTACTAGGTATGTGATCCTTGCAGGTAATTTAACTATTTACCTTAGTTTCCTCATGTGAAATGAGCTGGAGAAAGAAATGGCAAAGTACTCTAGTAATTTTGACAAGAACAGCCCAAAAAGTTGTTGATTCCAAAAGAGGTAACAAAAAGATATAACTTTAACAACTGAAAAACAATAAATTTTTGCAATAAAATAATTATCAACTCAGTTTACCTATAATTCCACATTTCCAATGGAAACATTTCCTCTAATATGTAATTAAGCTAAACAAATCCTTATAATGACTATGTTTGAAAATGTTGCCCTTTATACTTCCTGCCCTCTTGAGTTATTTATTATTGGTCATTATGTTCATGAGAGCTTTTGCCCTTCAAAATTATCTACTTTTATATTACAGTGTTCATTGTTTACATAATCCTCTGAGTTCTGCTCATTTGTTGTTGCATAATGCATACAAATCTTTCTTAGTTTCTAGGAATATATCCTATTAATCATCTCTTATAAAGCATCAATATTCCATTGCATCCTTACAACAGGGTTTGTTCATCCATTCTATAATTAATAGGTACTGATAACTCTAAGTTTTAAAAATTGGGCTATGTCTAGAGGTGAAATCAGTAGCTGAAAGAATATACAGTTTTATAACTTTTGAGGCTATCTTACCCTATTGTCTTTTAAAAATGATCAGAACATTTCACATTGTTAGGTCACTTTAAATCATTTTCATTGCCTGATATTTTGACAAGTTTTACAGGTGATATTTTTTTAGTGGGAAACAAAAAGATAATTGCCAATGTACTCAACTCTAGCTTTTCACAATGGCTGCAAGAAAATAAGCAGTGAACATTTCACTTATCCCTCTTCATAGGCATTCTTATTCTATGCAAAATTGCAATCAAGTTTCCTCATCATTAATGCCCCCCCAGGGTATGTTGCAGCAGTTCCCCAAAAACTCATCACCCCAAAACCAGGATTAGAAAATGTGTAATTTTAGATTGTTATCATGTAACTTCAATATATTGCTCCTCTTGGATCTATTTGCTAAAATGAGTAATAGCATCTTGGTGATCAAGAGATGCAAAAATGCCTCAGCTCATCCCTTTGGTAGCTCCAATGAACCTCTGGTCCTTTTATTAAAACTTTTAGTGCTGTCATAATAATTTAGATCCAGAAAGGGAACATGCAGATTTGAGTAGTTCTATTCTGCTTTTTTGTCTTCTTATCCTTTAATTCCTAAAAAATAAATTAAATGTAAGTAAAAAACATGTTTTTGACACCTTGATATATGTAATGAATTCCTTTTGCAAATTTAATTTATTTAATATTTTCCCCAGTTATATTCAAAACTTTTTTTTCATTTGTTTTTAAGATTTTTGAGTTCAAGGTTGTCTCCCTTTTGTAAGTGTGCTAGCAAAATCTCTATGTGCCTAGACTGTAGTTACCTTAGGATGAAAAGTATATTTCAAAACAATTTACTTTTATGTCTATATTGGTCATTTATTTTATTCCCATAGTGTCTGCAAAAGTCTATTTAAAAAGAAAGAGTAACTATATCTCATCTGAACTTTGCATCAAGACACAGTTATGGGATTCAAAGGATTCTTAGAGGTCAAATTTAATATCCATAGCAGTGGTTTCTTGATTTTTGCTTGAATCTGAAGGAAGCTAATGATGTTGGTAGTGTGAAAAAAATATATAAGAATATGAGAATCACAGCTCAGATGTGATTTGTAACTCCTTTTTGTTTGGGATATTCTTTTATTAAAGTATCATTTTGTAGTATAAATATAATGTGCTACATGTTGACGGTAATATGAAATACGATGATTTACTCTTCTTTCAAGATTTCTATGCCCCAAGTACCCCTCAATCCTCACAAAAACTACTGGTCTAAATATGTTTTAATAGAACAAGTAGAAATGAGTTAATAAGCAAAGAAAATTGAACTCTATTTTCAGTGTTTATTTCTGAAAGATGAATAAATGTTTTTCAAACTACGTGAACATTACCAGAAAATATAATAACATTTTTATTCATCCTATCGGTGGATATTTATCAACTGCCTACTAGGTTCAGAATTTTAAATGATATAAATATTGTCCCACTCAATAGATGTATTTTTCTTTGAGTTTCTTCATATAAAAGCTTTTTAAATTGTATGTTATTATAATTTTTTGTATTTTGTCTTTTATGATCATCTTTCTCCCTCATTAAGCTAACAATTTATCCCTAACCATAGTTGTGATTTTTTTTTCCATTTTGTTCCCTTCTATTTTTAATGGCATGACATTTCATAATAAGGACATGTATTTATTTACAGCTTTCTAAGACATGTGATGTAAAATGCTGCTCTAAACCTTATTTTTGTTAAATTGCTTTCTAATCTTTTTTCCAGAAATTCCTTTCAAATAATTCAAGGTCTTGAATTAATCAATAGAGAGCTTATTATTTTTGATTGCTTCTGGTTCTAGGTTATCTGGTCTGTTTAATTAATTTACTTTTAAACTTTATTTTTCACATATTACTACATAGTTTTGACAATTTATACATTAGAATATGGTTTGAGATTTGGGACTGCTTTGCCCTCTTGATTTCTTCCCTCCTCTTCCTCATTATTTCCATCGACATTATAAAATTTACTCCTCTCAATAAATTGCATTATTCTTTTGGGTAGTTACAAATGGAATCCCTTGATAATTTGTCCAATTCTAATTTTTAGTGTATTATTTTCTTCAGTTACCTTTTTTAGCTCCTTTTGCAATTGACAAATTATTTTTTTTTTAATTCATTGCAATCTTTTTTCAAGGTATCTTCTTCTAGGAATGTGCCTTACTCCAAATATTTGTGTATTCTTTGACTTCAAAGTGTAGAGGCTTAATCTACTGTTGTTTTGAGAGAAGGTCAGAGGGGGTTATAGAGTTGTGTCTTGGCTCCACCAAGTTCTTTGAAAATTTGATTGCTATATCACTAATCATATAAATTAATTTAGTATCGTTACTTCTAAATATATAAGGTTTTATGGCCCAAACCTGAGAATGAATTATCTCTGTCTTTCTTTTAACAGAGATGTGAGGAAGAGAGAGGGTGGAGGAAAAAGACAGAGAGACAGACAGACAAACAAACAGAGAGATACAGAAACAGAGATAGAGAATCAGAGACCGAGACAGACAGAGAAACAGAGGGCAGACAGAGAGACAAAGATAGAGGCAGACAAAGAGAGAGAGTCCTTTGCAACTGAATAATGCTAAGACTCTTAAAAGAATTCGGAATGACTTACAACACTATTAGAAAAACTTTTCTTTGAAGAGTGTGTTTTGCTTTTTGTGACCAAAGTTTTTTTCTATCTCCATTTATCAAAGCATTTTATCATTATAAAGGGCTTGATTGCATGATTGCCTGTCTGTATGAAACTTATCCTCAGATTTTTTTTTGTTTTTGTTCCTCTGGTATCTCCAGAGAGACCATTTTATAATCAATCAGTAATAACACATATGTTATGTAGATGCATATTGTGATGTGTATATATGTGATGTTACACAATAGATACAAACATGTATGCATACATAGATTTAACATGTCTGTTATGTTCCAATCAGTGTATTAGGTATTGGGAATAAAAATGCAAATCAGGAACCTATTCTTATAGTCAAGATGATGAAAATCAGTACATATATAAGTGTATGCAAAAGAGACTATAAACTGAATAAGTACAAATTAAATAAATATAAATTATTTTGGGAGGGAAGGTACACATAGTGTGTGTGTGTGTGTGTGTGTGTGTGTGTGTGTGTGTGTGTGTGTGTGTGTGTGTAGGTAAAATTATTCTATACATACTTCTATTTGTCAGTTCACGGTTTATTCTCAGCATGCAGATAGCATCATTCTTCACATATCCTCTATAGTTAAATAAGTAGAACCAAGTGAACATTGTGTCCACAGTAACAAGAAGACTGTTCTAAAAACATGTTTTTTACAACAGTCTTGTTACTGTGGATACAATATTCACTTGGTTCTACTTATTTTATGAATCATTATTTTGTGTGAGTTTCTTCTATTTTTCTAAATTAATTGAGTTCATCATTTTTATAGCATAGTATTCTATCACAATCATATATCACAACTTGTACAGTATATTTTGATGATTACAAAATAGTATGTCATCTATTATTCATTCTAGAATTCCAAAAATTAGTTCTCTGCCTCCATTTATAAATCAATAAATTGAAGTTCAAAGAGGTGGCTGAAATGTGTTACTCAAAAGAGCTAAGACCCAAACATACATGATTCCCAGTCTATTGCTATATTTACTGGATTATTTTTGCAGAGTGAATCTGGAATTTTAAACCGTCTCAATCAGATTGAATTACTCTTTGGTTTCTAATATGTATGACAATTTGAAGTCCTTTTTGTGTTTTTTTCCATAGTTGAAAAAAAGAATAATAGATTGACACTCCTGAACTATTTGTTTAGGAATTTCACAGATTCGTCTAGTTATCTTTGAGAAAATAGTACCACATTATTTGGACAAATTTATTTTTGTAAAATTCTCCAAAACTACCACATTTGGTTGTCGCAACCTATAGAAAAGATTTCTAATTAGTGAGCCACCTGTGACCCAGCACCTGCCAAAAGAAAGGGGAAAAAAGCTCATGTGAAAGAAAATAGTTGAGTTCATACTCTGGGGAAATGACTGATTAATTAGCTCCCAATCCTTATGTTAGAATGATCTGCTAAAGGTTCGCTGAAGAATGTGACTATTGATCATTTGAAATTTAACCTCTAACCACTGTCATGATGCCAAAATTGTCCTGACATTTCAGCTCCTTTCAAATTCTTCAGTTTCAAGTGGCACCTCATCAATTCCCATTGAATACTTATGCTTCACTATTTCCTTAGAAGGTTAAAAAAAAAAAAAAAAAAAAAAAAAAAAAGGAAGGGAAACATCATCACCTGATAAAGACTAATCACAAGAATCCTCTCAATGATTGTGAAAACCAGTCTATTATTAAAAAAACAACAACAACAACAAAAAAAAAACTTTTTAAATTTAACATATGTGTATTTATTTACTCAACTAGTATTTGTTCTTAGTACTTAAGAAACTCTAAGGGTTATTTTGGGCTGGGAATTTTTTATTATGCATAGAATAATTTGATATACCACAGGATATTGGAGTCCAGCTTTACTTATTTGAGATTAACTTTATTAGACAGATGTGTGTGTGTGTGTGTGTATGTGTGTGTGTGTGTGTGTGTGTGTGTGTGTGTGTGTGTGTGTATGTGTTGAGGCAGATGATCTCAGTGATATGGATGTGTGAATGTACTTATGAACATAGAAGCATACAAATACAACTATGCTAATTTTCTGAAGACTGGGATTTAAATTATTCTCTCTAACAGAAGAGCTAATGGGAATATTAGGATAATCAGGTAACTAACATCTTACAAGGAAATGTCACTGGCCATTTTGTGGTTTTTAAAGTGTCTTCTTATTTCTTTCACAAAGAAGGCATATCCAGTCCCTAGTCTTATTACAAAACTAGATTTGCTTCCAGGACACAAGTAAGAGGGTTTGTAAATAGATAGACAAACAGATAAAGAATTTATTAGGTACTTAATATGTACCAGGCATTGTGTTAAACCTGCAGCATACAAATAGAAGCAAGCATAATCCTTCAAGGAGCTAAAAAAATCCTAATGGGGAAAATGATACATAAAAGGCTGATGTAAAGACGAGGGTATTGGAGGAGAAGCTGGATGTTTAAATGACTTTAGTATTATAACTTTGCAGTGTATATATGTGTGTGTATCATAGTGGGGTTTTTTTTTGTTTGTTTGTTTTTTGTTTTTCCTGCATACATGGTACCTTTTTTAAATAGGTTTTTATTTACAAGATATATGCATGGATAATTTTTCTGTATTGACCCTTGCAAAACCTTCTGTTCCAACTTTTCCCCTCTTTCCCCCCACCCTCTCCCCTAGATAGCAGATAGATCAATACATGTTAAATATGTTAAAGCATATGTTAGACACAATATTATACATGGTACCTTCTAAACAACTTCTGACCATATTCAAGTTATGCACAAGTTTATGAATTAGAGGGTATATCCTTTAGTATATATTCCTAAATAAGTGCTTCTCATTTATTTAAATATTTCTTCTCCATTACTACATAAACTATTTGGGGAAGGGATTTTGTATTTTCTTTGAATCTTTTGCATTTGTCAGTGTTTGTACAAAATAAACATTAATAAATGCTTGTTGATTGTTAAATCCCTTAGGTGAGGATCATGAACCTGAATAAAATCACCATGAGGGGGATCTTGAGTAAGACAATATGCACAGTAAGCTGAGATCATAGTCATGATGGCAGACTCGGCATTTTTCAAGAGGCTAAAGTCATGAAAGGTGAAAATTTCAAGCAGGCTGAGTAAATTTGATTCAAGTGAAAGGATAAATGATTGGTGAAGGAACATATCAAGCATCAAAATTCATGCCTGGTGGTTGTTCTTTGCTCTCAGAGAGGATCAAACAATATCAGTATTTTGATGCCAAACTACAGTTTGTCTAACTGTGGCTGATCAGACCAATACAAGCTTGGAGGGCCCTACTTCAAGTCAGGAATAAATAATTCATTTGAACATTTGGAATGGAGATGTTTCTAAATTTGAGTTAACAATCTCCATTTCATTTGAGTTACTGCAATTATGCTTTGCTCATAAAGTATAGCAAGTTCTTTGTTGTAGACATGCCATGCTAGCTAGATGGTCCTTTGTCAATGTCTCCCACATTGCACAATTAATTCCAAAGTTCTTCAAAGATACTTTGAAGATGTCCTTGTATTGTTTCTTTTCCTCTGTATGTGAAACACTTGATTTCTCCATGAAATAGGCTTGTAGGTAAACATACTTCTGACAAATGAACCATTGGTGTTATGTTCTCTGAAGTAAAATTTCAATACTTGTCAGTTCAGCTTAAAGGATCTGGTTTCCAATACCTTATCTTGCCAGTGATCTTCAGGCCTTCCTTAAAACCATTCAAATAGAAATGATGCAGTTTCTTGGCTTATTGGTATACAATACAGATTTCACAGGCAGACATTAATGAGATTAGCACAACAACTATGTAGTGTTTCAGAAATAATTTGCAGGCAGTCTAATATTGTTTGGCACTTTCTGAAGGTGTCCTGCCCCTTGAGTAGATGGCCATCTACCAGATGAAAGATAAATCTATTAAGGAGGAGTCCAGCAAGAATCTTACTAACACTAAGAGAGAAAACACCCCCTCCCTCTGATTGTTACAGGACTACGTATTTTTGTTTCCTTCATAAAGATGGACAATGGTGGTATCAGTGAACTCCTGGATGGTTAAGCTCTTCTTGACTATAATAATACAAAAAATTTCTGTCGGCTTTTGAATTATCAGGAGGCTCCTACCTCATAAATGACAGTTGGAATAGAATCAGCAGCAGGCACTTTGCCAGAAAGAGAAGAATAATACCATTTAAAATATCTTCTTCAGTTCAAAGTTTGGCTTAGAGAAACATTGAATTCAACCCAAGGTATACAGTCAATAAGTTCAGAGGTACTACCTCATAGAAAATGAAATTTTCCAGAATCCAGAACTTGGAACAGTAAATCCAATTTTAAAGAGGCACATTTAGCTTTTACATAAGGATAAATTCTCTAACAATTTGTACTGATCAGAAGAGAAGTAGGCCCCCTTAAGAGGATCTCCCCAACTTGGTGGTCCTTGCCCAAAGTTTGAATGAAAATGTATTTGTTAGTTGTGTTGTATAGTAGTTTCTTGTTTAGATAATAGACTGGACCACATAGTCACCAAGGACTCTCCTAACTCTAAGATTCATTGATTCTCTAAATTTGAAGTCACTTGGAGGTCAAGCCATCAGGAAGACATAAGTACCCAGGTCAAAGCATCAGTTTGATCTTCCTGATAGACCTTTGATATGTTAAAGATGATTTAAGGTTGTTTTTGTGGTTTCTTTTGTTAACACATACTTGTTTTTTCTCCACTACAGAGGACAGATTAAGGAGGCTTGGATAGAAAGCAAAGTAGCACAGCACAGGGAATCACCTAGGTAGATACTTCTACTTATATCCTTTTAAAAGTACATATATTTGAATCAAAAGGCACAGTTTCCCTCTGTCAGAAATTTATTCACTCATCATCTCTGACTTAAAGATCCTTAGTTTTCTTCAAAATACAGTATAGAATCAATCTTTTAAATGAGGTCTTTTGACATGTCCCTAGTTAGTTTTCTCTTCCTACCATGTTTACTTTTACATTTACATGTTTTACATTTACTTTTCTCAGTACTTGTTACATCCCCCAAATAAGGTGTGATCTTCTTACAGAAAAGAGCCTTTCTTTTTTGTTTATGCAACTTTCTAGCACTACTGAAATAGATACATATTTAACAGATACTTATGGAGGCAGTATGGTACAGAGAAAAGAATATTTGACATGAATATAGATGTCTTGATTTCAAATGTTGCCACCAGAACTTTTCTTCCTATTTAACCATATTCAAGGATAATAAGAGGCAGCTAGGTAGAGTAAATAGAGCAGTGTGCTGAGAATTAGGAAAACTCATCTTCATAGTTCAAATCTTGTCTCACACACTAGTGGTGTGACCCTAAGCAAGTCACATAAATCCTGTTTGCCTCAGTTTTCTCATCTCTAAAAGGAGTCAGAGATAAGAAATGGCAAACTATTCTAAATATCTTTGTCATGAATATTCCAAATGGGGTCATGAAGAAGCAGACATGTCTGAAATGACTAAACAACAACTGAGGTCTTGGTTTCTTTACACATAAAATGGAAAATATGGATCGTAAAGATTCTAGTGTCTGGTAACTCTAATCTATAATCCTATGAATAAAGATAGAACTTTGTTGTAGTTCTTGTTTGACAGAACATTCACTAAAGCAGATTAGAATTTAATTGAAAAAAGTTGTCACCGTTGTCTACAGTTAAGAGCAAGTGTAAAATTTGTGTAAGCTTACATATCTAATTTTACTAAACTGCTACCTATTCCCTACTTCTTCACAAGTGTTTATAACAGCATTACTATCTCCTATTATGTGCTAGGTTTGTCTTGATCTAATAAGTTAAATTCTTTATCCTAAATAAAAACTCAGTGATGTGAAGTTTGTGCTCACTGAGTTCATAAAAAAAAAAAAAAAAAAAAAAAAAAAACTTGATATTTTCACTACCTAGTCAGTGTGAGTTAAAATTTAAATCAAGAATTTATACAAATAGATGTATCAATTTTTTTGTTTTATTTCTTAGGTATCACACCTGTATCTGTCCCATTTCTAAAGTCCATTCTTTTAAAAAATGGTTTTCAAAAAGAACTAAAAAGATGAATAAGAAAAAAATTAATAAATGAATAAATACATACAAAGATCAAACATATATAAAAAGTACCCATAGATTCTCCATAACTGAAAACTAAATTGAAGTGATAAGGGAAGGATATAGTTCATCTCTCATTTGGGAATCAATCTTCTTCTTTAAAATGTCCTATCATTCATCTTTAGTTTATTTGGGCGCTTGTTTCTTCTATTTAAATTGATATAACCATTTTGTATAAGGGTCTTCTTGGTTCTGCTTCAATTGGCAACATCATTTTGAGGATTTTTTTCTTTTGTTTTATTGATGCATTTTGTTTTATACTACAAACATTTATAGATTACTCCTGTAGCAGGCAACTTTTTAATCACTCTAATCACATAGAGGGATAGGGTACCCTTAGGCCTCTTGAATAGAATAGAAAATAAGTGTGATTTTAAAAAATGAATAGAATTGACTGTTCATTTGTCTCTGTCTTTATGTGCCAAGAACCTTCCACTGTGGCCTCTCAGTTTACTTTCTTTAATAAATAAGTAAATGCACCTGGCAGTAACAAAGGTGCTAATTGCTGATAGCTCCCTATTGATCCTTCAATTTGACTATAATTTCTTGGATTATTCAATGATGCCTTCATCTAATCACAGATGAAATGGGCCAGAACAAAAGATGTTGCTTAAATCCTTCTGAGTGTCCTCTGAATTCCTTAAGCTTATTCTGAGGGACATGCTGACTTTCTTGTGGTGCTTCAGAGAAGGAAAGAATGAAATTCATCTAGGGAATTGCCTGGTTCTGATCCATGACTACCAAAAGGTAGCAAGACAGCATTGCAGATCAGGGTGCCAGTTTCTCCTTGGATCATTTTCTGAGTGTATTTGTTACAAAGTCTTCTCATCATTGAAATAGGGATAATACAAGAGGTTGCTCTGTACACAGTGGTCACTAGCTGAATGTTTCTTTCTTAATGTCTATCCTTTATGTTACAAGGCTGTTTCTTAGAATAAGCAAATAAGTGATATGCAAAATATTTGGAGCTCCTACTTGGAAGAAAAGTCCATCAAAATCTAAACATAAAAGAATAGCATTATTTGATCAAAGGAGTCATATAGAAATGTTTATTTGTTAGTGGGTTGGTCAGTTATTAGGAATAGTTGGAAATTGTCATTAAGAATTTTTTTTGAAACAATTTTGCAGTGACTCTTCTTGGTAACAGAGCTATGTTAGATTTACATTTGGAAAGGACAATATTTGTTAAAAGATGGAATTTTCATTTGAAGGATTTGACTTTGGACGTTTTATCTGTGGAATTCAGAAAAGTTACTTATCTTCACTTGGATCTCCCTTTCTTCACTTGTGAACTTAGAGGATTGAACATGATAGCCTTGAAGGTCCCTCCTGTTCTAAATCTATGACACTGAAAACTCACAAAATCAAACATCTAGAGAGACAGATAGAGATGAAGGGCCTATCATAGGAATCATTATGAGAAAATATTTTGGAAGGCAGTGTGACACAGTGAAAAAAGCAGTATATTTGTGAACAGAAAACCTGGGTGTGAATCTTGGTTCTGCCATTTATTAGCCACTCCTCATTTGACCTCATTTCCTTAAGCTAAAAATGAGACACTTGGACTATGTAACTATTAAGTTTTATAGTCCTAAATCTATCATCCTATATCTTCCAGATAACCTTAAAAAGCTTCCTGTCTAAGAGGTCCTGAAATCTAAAGACTTCTCACTCAGAATTGCTGGAAAATTAAAAGAAATAGTCAAATGTCTAAGAGGGATTACTAGTCAGGTTCAAGTTGATTCTATATTTAAAAATAAAAATAGCTAAAAATATTTTGCCTTTTTTTTTTCTTTTTTTTTTTTTTTTCCCTGAGGGTGGGGTTAAGTGACTTGCCCAGGGTCACACAGCTGGGAAGTGTTAAGTGTCTGAGATCAGATTTGAACTTGGGTCCTCCTGAATTCAAGGCTGTTGCTCTATCCACTGTGCCACCTAGCTGCCCCATTGCCTTTTTCAGAAACATAATCAAGACACATATCATTCAGAAGGCAAAATACTCAATCATGTGTCCTATAGTAGAACAAGACCAAGTAGCAATAGCTGGAAAAGCAATGTGACTCTGGTTTTCTCCTTGAGCTGCATAAAAACTATTCCTCCCCAAATTTTCATTTTTCCTTAGCTTCAGAACAGTAGATGCATCAATCACCAATTATTCCCCAAACTAAAATCCTACTTCTAGTATACTATTTTATATATATATATATATATATATATATATACATGTGTGTTTTTGTGTGTTTGAGTGTGTCCTATAAGAAGTTAGTTTAGAACAAGAGTCTAAGATAAAAATTCATCTTGTGATTCTACTTTTTTCAGAGAATGTTAAATGAAAAAAAGTTTTGATGTTCTGTTTCTTTACCTAGGATCCTAACACACTTGCTTCTCTGAAGGCTTGGTGGGGCATTTATGAATGTGTATAAGCCATTTTGAAATTCTTCCATGAAAAGTGCTAGGGATTTGCATATAAAACTAATCATTACCTTGTAATGAAATGGTTTTGCAAATTACTAGTTAATAATACTTGAAGACATCAAAAAAAAGTTCAAAGATTAATCACCATGTAACTGGTAGTGTTTAGATCTGAAAATTAAGGATCCGTAAAAGAACAGAGAAATAGCCATATAATTACCCTGTTATTAAATACAGCTTAATCCATCCTAGAATTTAAAGTTTAAAATAGCAGATTCTTTTTGAAAGCATCAACCAACTTTTATTACTTTCTTTGCTTATCACTGAGAAGCCAATATCAAGGTTGTTTATGTAGTCATATGGGTTGACTATTGTCTCTTTCAGTGTCTGAAAGAGCTAAGTTACTTCATGCACCAAGAGACTCACAAGCCTAATGTAAACAATGAATTTGGGAAATTTTGAATTTATTTTAAATTTGGTCTTCCTACTTAAAAGGCCAAAATATTCTTCAAATGTTACTTAATATTTATCTCCTAGTAGAGGGGATGATATCAAACTATTTTGGGAGCTGATGGTTGAAACCATACAGAGAACTGCAAACTGTTGGCTGTAGGTTTCTTATTAAACATCTCTTAAAATATGGACAAACCAGAATTTTCCATAATATTTTGTTCTTCTACTTTCTGATCTTTTTTTAACCTGCTTGTAAATAGTAAACTTTAAGATTTAATTATTTTATATATATTTTCTTTTTCAAAATTTGAATTTTCTATAGCAGATTGCAATGCCCAATTTAAAAAATGCTTTGTATATTAGTCTCCTGTGAGTAAATCCATTTCAGAATAATCTTGCTTTGCTTACTATCTTTGTTAAATGGTTTTACTCCAGGATCAGTTCTCAAATGAGAAATTAGGACATTTTGAAAGGAAGAAAAAGAAAATAAAGAACAAAAAAGAGAATTTATCTGATTGAAGAAAGTCATTCTTAACAGAAACAGGAGTTATTGAGCTAGATTAAAACAGATGACATTTTAAGGTTTGAGATAAGTGAAATACCAGCTGAAGATTATCATCAGGAAACCTTTTTTGAAAAAGTAAATTTGTTCTATAAGGGTCCATTAGGTACAATGGGGATGGGAAGCATAGAAGAAACATTTCTTGATATATGCTTATCTGCTTTCAAGGAAAAAAATTTCATGTTTAATATGTTTTTATAGTTCATTCTTAAAATGGCTCACATAGCCACCATTCCACACTTTAAATCTAGCTTTTTGTTTCAAAAAGACCTGCTTGGAGCTTTAAAGTTATTGTGGTCAGATTTCATCTTAGGGAAAGACTATTTTAAGCACAAAAAGTTCAAGGTGGAGGAAAGACATATGAGATTGAGAAAGAAAATATCTTCTCTTTCTTATAATTTTGTTGACCTCTGCTAAAGTTCTAGCCTTATGACTTATAATAGTAAAGGGTTGACTCTGGGAGCTCAAAGGTTAAAAAGAGCATAAATTACATTAAGATGTCAGAAAGTCCTTCAGTATAACCCAAAGGGAGCCTAGCTACTACATTTTATGAAAAAAAGATACTGGTAATCCAATTTTGTCCAACACACATTAATTAAATGCTTACTATGTACAAGATATTATAGCAGGTGCTATAAATAATAAAGAATATGCTCTAGTTGGTAAAGGGCATATCTTTGCATATGAGAATTGATGTATTCAACTATGAATGTTTAGTTTGAAAAAAGTTGATTTAGTTTAGACATAGTAATAGTCTTTTAGTCTAAAAATGCAAAAGTAAGAGTGTTAAATGGAAGTTGAAGATTTAGACTCCATGTAAGGGGATAAAGCATCCCAAGAAAGAACTGTCTAAAAGTGTAAATCATTGCCTCCAAGTTAATATATTTTTCCTTGCTTATATAGAATAGATAATCATCTCTGAAGTCCCTTCCAATTATGAGATGCTATGTTTTATAATTCAAATACTTCAAATAGTGTAACAGAGTAATTATATGGCTGGAATCATATATTCTGTGCGACCTCCATATTCCATGAAATTATTTAAGATTTTATGTTAGTGGCAGCTAGATGGCACAGTGAATAGAGCAACAACCCTGAATTCAGGAGGACCTGAGACACTTAACATTTTCTAGCTGTGTGACCCTGAGCAAGTCACTTAACACCAATTGTCTCAACAAAAAAAGACTAAGTTAGACAGAAGGTCTCCAATGAGGTTTTCCTGTGTTTCTTCTATGGAAGAAATCAAGAGCTAGATTTCATTTTTCACTGGGTTTGGAATCTTCTGGTGAGGAAAAACAACTTTATTAATATTATTAGCAGCCCTATTATATTTATATGTCTTGATCTCTTGGCATATATCAGTGTGTTAGAATGCCTATATATACTTATGAATAAATATGCATATATAATTGTAACCATGTGTGTAGGTGTATATACACACACACACAGACACACACATATATGTGTGTGTTGTTTGTGTGTGTGTGAATATGCATACATGCATGTATATTTGAACCTAATATAATTTCATATTTTTGATAGTTGCTATAGAAAAATGGCTTTCACTTATACAAAATGCTAAGTCCTTTCTTACATATAGTGAAATCTAGAAATTCATATATGATATTAAATAACTTGTCCATTGTCACATAAATATTGCCTTCTCCCCTCTTTATATATGTGTATGGAAGCAACCTTATGATTCAAAGCTGATTCAAGTATCATGAAATGATAGATTTATAAAAGGACAGAAATTGGGGTAACACATTGTTAGACCTTTTCATTTTATACATAAGGACACTGAATCATAGAGATTTTGTGATTTTTAATGCTTTGAAAGGCTAGAACATGATATCGTCAAGTGCCAAGCCTGTGTTCTTTTTTATAAAGTTTTGTTGTTTTTTTTTTACTTTCAAAACACATGCGGTTTCCAACATTCACCCTTCCAAAATCTTGTGTTCCAAAATTTTTCTCCCTCATTCCCTTCACCTTTTCTTCCATATGTCAAGTAATCCAATATCTGTTAAACATGTGCAATTCTTCAATACATATTTTTATATTATATTGCTGCAGAAGAAAAATCAGATCAAAAAGGAAAAAAAATGAGAAAAAAACCAAAATGCAAATAAACAACAACAAAAAAGTGAAAGTACTATGTTGTGATCCCTACTCAGTTCCCACAGAACTATCTCTGGGTGTAGATGGCTCTCTCCATCACAAGACCATTGGAATTAGCCTGAATTACCTCCAAGCCAGTGTTCTTTTCACTTCATTGCCATTGGCCAATATTTTATTATTGATGCAATAATTGTCATCAAGGATAAGATATCCATAAGTTAGGCAGCCACAATTTTGTGGTGTCCTGGTGACATTTCTGTTTTGTTTTGACATTCACAAATCTGCAAATTATTAAGTTTATTTTTATTTTTCTAAGTTAGTTTTTGAAGAATTAAACCCCAGATTGCCTCAAAGAATCTACCTCACTTGCTGAGTTACCAGACCTCTTTTACTCAGCTCTCTTAATGAATTGTGGACCAAGCCTCACATTGGGGAAGTTAGGGTTTGCCTGAGTCACTGACAACTCAATCATGTCTTTCTCTGATTCCCATGTATGAGGAATTCCCTTTAAACAACTGCAGTATAAGCACCTCTCTCCTCTCCCCACCTGCCCTGATTCAATCACCATTTACAAAATAGTGTTAGACACTTAGAACAACCTCTTTACTAAAAAAAAAAAAAAAAAAAAAAAAAAAATAAGATAGGATGGAAACAGGTTTGCAAAGAACAAAGTTACTAAAGAAATGAAGTGCTATTTCCATGACAATCTTATGTAATTTGTCTCTAGTTCTTATGATTCTAGCCCCATTTCTTTTATTCCAGGTTATTAAACCTGACACTATATACTTTTATACTCTGCTCATTCTCCAAGTTACTAAATAGGTTGTCTACCATTCTCTCCACTATCAGGTTTCAGTTACACTGACACAATACATCATTTATCTTCCCTAATCTTCATTTGCAAAGTTCAGATTTTAAATTCAAAATTTTTTCAGCTATTTTAATCCCAGGATAAGGATAGTGTAGCACCAATGAAGACCAAAAGCAATGGTCATAATAAAGTGTTTCCTTTCACTTACAATTCCACCTTCTTATGAGGGATTTTTTTTTTCTTTTCTTCTACCTTGTACCTAATTGGCATTGACAGAAAATTCTAATGTGGAAATTTCCTCTATCAATCCATATTGACTCTTGTTCTTTTATATAGGGTATGTGACAATTGTTTGACACTGAGCTAATAAATTACTTACTTAAAATCATATATTGCTCTCAAAGAGACTTCGAGGTTATCCTAGATAAAATTCATGATTCCCATAGGTGTTAGACAAGATGATTTTCGAGGTACCTGCCAGAACTCTTATTCCATTATCTTGATTATAGAAATTGACTTGAATCCAAGTTTGTTTTCCTGATTCCAAGTCCACCTGTTGATTCATTAAGCTATATTACTTCTTGGAAGTATTTCTTCAGATTCTGTGATACTATCTCCAATTCAAAAATGATCTCCTTCCTTGTTTAATATATGCTTTAATATTCCAAAGTATGGATCAGGCTTATCTTGATACCTATCAAAATGACTCTCTTGTACTTTTAGATGGCCTGATTTGTGGGATTACAGTGAGAAATATTATAATGAAACAAAAGTTTAGAAAACTCATGTCCTAGTTTTTAAAGTAATCATTACGCATATGAAACAGAAAACGTAGCTTTTTAAAATTCTCACACAATAGTAATAATAAACATAAGAGAAATGAATAAAATAAGTAAACATAAAATGAATTCACTAATAGTGTTTATGGAGGAAATTTACCAATAATGAATCTGAAATAATAGCCTAAAGATAAAAAATAAAAAAAAATCATTCATACCTTTGTTGACACCATTTTCCCAAATAACTCTCTGGTGAAATCCTTGATATTCTTCAAGGCTCAGGCCACATAATTTCTTCTTTATGAAACTTCTGTGATCTCTCTTAAATGGAAAAGATTTCTTATTTCAGAGATCTCTTCCATATTCTGTTTTGTATTTAAGTGTTTTTTTTTTAATTGCATGTATACACACACACGCACACACATATATGCTATATGGGAGCAGAGATTCTATATTTATAAATGACAAAAATATAGAACAATTTTCAGAAGAAATGATAATTTATCTATAGTTACATGAAAGAAAATGCTCTAATTCACTATTAATTGGAAAAATGAAAATTAAAACAATTATGGTTTGATTTTATATTGATTCTTAGGATTGCCTAATAGGACAAAAATGGGAAATGATGATTGTTGGAGGGAATTGGGGAAAATGAGACATTAATGCTTTATTGATGGTGTTGTAAACTAATTTAGTCATTCTATAGAGCAATTTGGGACTATGCTGAAAGGACTATAAAACTTGTATGCTATCTTTGATCTAGCAATGTCATTGGTAGGTCTTTATCCCAAAAGAAAAAAAAAATCAACAACAAAAAGTAAAAAAAAAAAAAAAAAAAAAAAGACCTAAATGTACAAAAATATTTATGGTAGCTCTTTTCTGGGGGCAATGAATTGAAATTTGAGGTGACACTTCACAATTGTGGAATGTCTGAATAAATGGTCATGTGGGATTATGAAATAATATTATTGTACTATTAGGAATGATGAGCTGGATGATCTCAGAAGAACCAGGAAAGTTTTCTATAATTTGATGAAAAGTGATATGTACTATGACATATAAGATAATCAACTGAGAATAACTCATATATTCTCAGAAATATGCATGACTCAAGACAACTCTAATAGACTTATAATAAAAATGTTATTGAAACCCAAAGAAGTAATTATATCTGAATATTGATTGAAACATACTTTTTTTAACTTAATTTTTTCTTTGAAGTTTTTTTTTTTTTCTGTATTCTTTCAGAAGATGGTTATCATAGAAATGTTTTGCATGACTACAGATGCATAACCTCTATTGAATTGCTTGCATTCACAGGGGAAAGTGGTGAGAGAATGTGGAACTCAAAATTTTAAAAATGAATGTTAAAAATTGTTGTTTACATATAATTGGTGAAAAAATAAATTAAATAAAAACATCTGAGCACTAGCCAGGGGAGCAGGTACTATATCTGTGTTTTGATTATATCATCCTGAAAGCATTAAAAAATAGCAGATCATCAGAAATAGCTCTGAATAAGCAGCACAAAACCCTTAACTTTTTGGGTAATGTCCTCTCAAAACCCAGAAATAGAACCTAACTTTAACATAAAGTTAAAAGTTAGGAAAAAATAGCCACAAGGAAATCCTGAAAGGAATTTTTAAAAAATGAATTGGATAGAAGCCTAACAAGAATATTCAGAAGAGCTCTAAAAGGATTTTTAAAAATCAAATATGAGAGGTAGAGGAAAAATGGGAAATTAAAAGTGATGCAGGAAAATTATAAAAAAGAGAATCAACAATTTGTTAAAGGCAGCATAAAAATACTAAAGTAAATAACACCTTAAAAACAGATTTGCCTGGGGCAATTAGGTGGTACAGTGGATAGAGCACCAGTCCTGAAGTTGGGAGGACCTGAGTTCAAATTTGACCTCAGAAAATCAATTCTTTCTAGCTGTATGACCTTAGACAAGTCACTAAACCCAATTCCTGGGAGGGGGGGAAGGGAGAGGAGCAGGGGAACAGATTTAGCCCAATGGTAAAAGTGGCACAAAAATTCATAGAAGAAAAGAATTCCTTAAAAAGAATTGGCCAAATTGGAAAAATAATAGAGTACAGTTATTTATTGAAGAAACAAACTTCTTCAAAAGCAGAATTGGTCAAATTAAAAGAAAATGGTACTGAAACTCATTAAAGGAAAACATTTCATAAAAATTAGAATTAGGCAAGCAAAAACTGACAATTCCATAGACCATCAAGAAAAAATAAAACAAAGTCAAAAGAATGAAAAAGGGGGAAATGTGAAATATGTCATCAGAAAAACAACTGACTTGGAAAATAAATCAAAGAGAAATAATTTAAGTATTGGAATACCTAAAACATATTTCAAGAAATTTTCTAAGAAAGTTGTTCTGATATCCAAGAAGCAGTGAATAAAATAGAAATTGAAAGAATTCACCAATAATCCCCTAAAAAAGATTACAAAATGAAAACACCCAAATAGTCAAATTCCAAATTTTTTAGATCAAGGAGTGTAGTATTCTGGTTAGTTTTTTTTGGAGGTCTCTGGACCAACCTTCATTTCAGCTGAGCAATCACCACAAGAATAGCCAGGGATAAAATCCAAATTCTTTATTATCTCCTTTACAATCTAGTTTCTTTACCTGCGCCTGGGCCAGCTTTCTGCAGGTCCTCTGGAATGTGTCTTGGTTTCTATGAGAGAATCAGGAAGACCACCACAAAGGTCTCTGTCTTGAAGTCTGTCTCAGTCCGTGAGTTTATGCTCCAACCTCCAGTCCTATGTCTTCCCTGAGTCTGTGCTAGTCCCATTCTGTCCCTCTCTAAGTCTGACTCTGACCTTCTTAAATACTCTATTACAATTAAATCCATTCATCATGCTGAATATAAGCCAATCATTATATCACTAGGAAACCATTTTTTGTTGTAAGGTTAATTTAATCATACTGAACTAGAGCACTATTAACCATTATCTTATCAATTCCACTGAGTTAACATCTTGTGAGAATCCTTGTTTCAAGTACAGAGTTCTGGCCCATTACAAAAGAGAAATTATTGCAAGCAGCCAGAAAGAAATTATGCAAATATTGTGGAGTTCAATCAGGAAAATAAAAATGTTCATATTAAAGGAATGAGGAGGTGCTATCATGTTATTTTAGTAGGCAGAAAAAGTGAATATAATCATTTAGAGAAAGTAGATATTTAATGAAATATGGTGTTTTCAACAGGAATGCTTGAAAATATTCTAACTGAATGGGAAATTTGACATTTAGAGAAGACTGGAGAAAACTTTAAAAGTTAATATAAAATACAAATAAGGGATTCAATACATTTACATATATTACTGTATTGCAAGATAATATGTGCAACTCCTAATAAATTTATTTTGGCCAGTTAAAAGGAATATTTATAGACTGAGGGCATTGTTGTGAGTTGAGTCTGATGAGATTATCTCAAAAATGAATAGTGAGAAAGACACTAGGAGAAGGAAGAAAGAGGAAGAATAAGGAAAATTATCTTAAATAAAAAAGGTCTGCAAGTAAGAGCTTTTTACAGTGAAGGGGGAAATAGGGGTTGTTGTGATAGGCAATACTTGAACCCCTGTGCTCATCAGAATTGTTTCACAGAGGAAATAACAAAAACACCCATATACATACATATGCACATATGTATGTACACATTTAAGTTATTTTACTCAAGAGGGATTTCAAGTGGGAGTAGATTAGAGAAAGACTGAAAGGAGGTCAGATTAAAGGATGCAGTTGTCAGAAGCAAAACAGACTTTTGAGGAAGGAAGTGGGGAGAAAAATAAACTTACAACAGCAGTCTTTGGGTAATATTTATCTAAAACACATTTAGTTAAATATCCCATTACATTACCCATTTGCATTTAGAGAGGTTAAGTGACTTAGTCATGTAGCCAGAAAATGACAAATCCAAGACCAAATCCTGGATCTTCTGAATACAAGTCCAGGATTCCATTATACAAGATTGTTTAGATAAATAAAAAATGAGGGAAAGAAATCTCAATTGCCTCAATTGTTGTCAATGAATATATTCCAGAGTATTTTATCCAAGCAGTAAAGGATTATTGACAGTCCTCAGCAAAGCTTGATGACCACTGATGTCTTTTCCAACTCAAAAATCCTGTGAGGGAATAAGAGCCAATAGCTCCAAGCTATGAAAAAGTTTAGATTAGATAGTGAGGGAAAACTTTCTCTTACAGAGCAGTCCTGAGAGTAAATCAGATCCTAAGGGAGGCAGCTTGAGTTACTCACTGCAGAGCTTCAAGAGCATTGCAAATAAAATGCTTGTGAATGACTCAAGTGGTCTTTTATGGTCTCAAGAGAAAACCTCT